>NW_023416969.1:52367-53660 GCF_002922805.2 Oryzias melastigma | reverse complement strand
GAGATAAAACAGAAGTGTCCAGATGAGGTTTTTCTAAGAAGAGGCTGAACCACAGCATGTTTAGAAGCAGATGGAACCACTCCAGAGCTTAAGGAAGTGTTGATAAAGTTCAGTAGACCCGGCCCTACAGTATCAAAAGCTTCCTTCAGAATTTGAGCAGGAATCACATCAAGACTGCAGTTTGTGGGTTTGAGCGATTTGGCAATTTCAGAAAGAATATGAGGAGAAATCAACTCAAAATGATCAAACACATCAGTGTTACGCCCCACTGGGGAAAAGGTGTGACATATAGAAAAAAGAAACCAGGAGGGATCAAATAAGATTATTATCGTTTATTAAAAAAGACTTAAACAGAACCTAACACAAAGGAAAACGCGTCACAAGCAGCCAATAAGAAGGGGAGAATAATGATAACATTAATAACTAACGAACTCAGAAACTCCGGCTTTTCAGCAATAGAGTAATGACAGAATCACAACACAAACAGCTTAACTCAAAACCAAATCACAACACAAGTTAAACAAAACCAAAGTCCAAATGTCAGAGTATAACCTAGAGCTGGGCGATACAACCAAAGAAAAAATCTAGATTTTTTTCATTCCAAATTTGATTGTTGATTTAAATCGATCTTTTTCTTCCTCTTTTAATTTTGTTTAACAAAGGTTACAAATTAGCCAACTATTTTATTTTGGTATGTCTTTTGGAAATGATCTCAAAGACAAAGTGCAACTAAATACAAGCTGTAAAAATGTCTATAGAACAAAGCAGCAGGTGTTTTGTGAGCTACCGCTAGCTTAGCATCCTAGAAAGAGAAATAAAATAATCATTCAGCAGAACACACAGACCTTTCTGTAGCAACAGCCTTCAAACTGATGCTGCTGTTTGTGGTTTGAAGTTACAACCTCAGTGACCAAAATCTAGTTTTTCAGGTCGTTTTTTTTTTTTTTTGAACAAGCTTTTTTCCTCTCTCTGCTTCACTGAAGAATCTCCTCTGCTAGCTGCAGCTTTCATGTCTGTTCTTGCAGAAGCTGACTTTACGCTGGAACATAAAATTAACATAAACATAAAAATAGAATTAATTGATATTGATATATCACCCAGCCCTAGTTTAACTCAAAGCTAGTTTACGGGAAGGCCAACACCAGGAAAAACCGGCTCAACTATAAGCTGAGGCCGTTAACAGGGGCAGCTGAAGAAACTGATTTCCTCTGGAGTTTCAGCCGCCTCATCCAGGTTGGGACACTCCTTTTATATCCCCCTGTCCCAGCCTGGTAATTGGTGGAGGTGAGTGGA
>NW_023416969.1:45114-49744 GCF_002922805.2 Oryzias melastigma | reverse complement strand
CCAGGAGAAGCTGATCAGCTGACCTGAGGCTCCGGGTCGGGGTGTAGGGACAGAGAAGCTCAGAGAGGTACGGCGGTGCACAGATGTTTAAGGATTTAATAACAAATAAAAGAATTTTAAAATGGATTCTGAAATTCACAGGCAGCCAGTGAAGGGTAGCCAGGATGGGGGTGATGTGGTCCCTCTTACGCTCCAACCAGAACCCGAGCTACAGCGTTCTGGACCAGCTGGAGACGTGAGAGGGACGACTGGCTAACTCCAAAATAAAGAGAGTTACAGTAATCCAGCCGGGATGTGATAAAAGCATGGATTACTGTCTCAAAATGATGTTCAGATAAAAATGGTTTGACCTTCACCAGCTGCCTCAGATAAAAGAATCTGGATTTTACCACTGAGCTGATCTGACCATCAAGTTTAGAATCACTGTCCATCTTAAAACCCAGATTTGACCTGGACTGTCTGAGATGAGGAGTCAAAGGACCCAGCTCCACTGAGGAGGGGTCACAGGAGCTGTAGGACCAAACAACCTTAACCTCTGTTTTCTTATCATTGAAACTTAAAAAGCTGAGGGCCATCCAGTCTTTAATGTCTTGGAGACAAGACAGTAGTGTTGTAACGGAGCCTCCTTTGTTTATTGGTAGATAAATGTGGCTGTCATCAGCGTAACAATGAAAGGAGACTCAGTGTTTTCTCAGGATGGAACCCAGAGGAAGGAGGTACATGGAGAATAAAAGTGGTCCTAGAATAGAGCCCTGTGGAACCCCAAACAACAGTGGAGCAGTTGAAGATTCAGACATGCTCACAGACAGTCTTGTCAGTTAAATAAGATCTAAGCCAGTCCAGTGCAGTACCACAGATTCCAGCCAAACCTTTCAACCTGAGGTTCTGGTCCACAGTGTCAAAAGCTGCGGACTAGTCCAGCAGAAGAAGGACAACAAAGTTTCCATCATCAGTTGCCCGGAAGATGTCATTAAAAACCCTCAGCAGCGCAGATTCTGGGCTGTGAAGGGTTTTAAAGCTGGATTGAAACCTTTCCATGACATCGTTTTCATTTAGGAAGGATTGCAACTGTAGGTACACCACTTTCTCCAGAATTTTTGAGAGAAAGGGTAACCTAGAGATGGACCTGAAGTTGGCTAAAACAGAGTTGTCAAGGTTTGGTCTTTTGATCAGAGGTTTAACAACAGCATGTTTGAATCCAGTAGGTACCACACCCGTTGACAGACTGGAGTTGATAACAGTGAGAATCAACTGCCCTATGCTGGTGAAGATTTGTTTAAAAAAGCGAGGGGGGACGGCATCCAGAGGAGAGCCTGATGGTTTCATGTGATTGACAATGTCTTCTAGAAAAGACAGAGTCACAGGCTCAAACGACTGGAGCACAGCTCGAGGAGGGATAAAATCAGATGGCAGCGCATGTGAACAGACAAACTGCTACGGCGCGAGAGGGGATAACGCGCCGGTCTGCAGCAGCGTCACCCAAATGCTCCTTTTATCTCGACTAAAATGAATAAATGTAAGTAAATCCCAAAGGACCGCTGACAGAATCAAATGTTGGAATGGTTCTCCCTCAAAGGCTTCAACAATGACTTGTACAATTCTCCGCCGTTATTAAAGTAGAAGCTGTTTACATCCGCGGTCTTGTGGTCGAGGCGTGGAAAGAGGCAGACGGTTGCAATAATCTCACTCCTGATTGGCGACAGTACTTCCTGTAGATTCATGACTCAGCTATGACTCAGACCAATCGCTGAAGATGGGTTGCAAATGGCGGTATCCGTTTCAGGAAGTGACGGTGAAAGCGGCGGCCTACTTTCGCTTGGAGAGGAAGTAATGCATTTCCAATGGGGGACCTCATGGCTCCAGAAGTCCAGTATTTTTACAGTCTATGGGCTATGACAACAAACGGGTCGGGTCGGAAATCCAGCAATGTCGAATTAAAGATGTGCCGGGTCGGTAAGTACACAGATTGCTACCACTATTCATAACGGATCAATGGTAACAAAAACAGACAAGATAAAAACGTATAAGTTTGGTAGACATAAACTACACATAAGCTACTCTCTCTGCATCAGCGGGTCGACCGCACGAGCAGTGACCCGGAAGACGATCATTAATAATTTCATTAATAATAATGAAAGTATATTCAGAGTATCATCTCGCTCTATACGTGATCTTTGTTTGTTTACAACGGAACTTATTTCTTCATCTACAACTATTTTCAGTATTTTGGACAGTTCTGCACATGTCAAAATGATTTATTCTGATCAACCGTGTGGTTCATGGAAACGTTTGTCACAATCGGATAAAGTTTTCCAGACCTATGTGGACAGTTCTATTCTAATCGGATCTTTGATCCGATTAAGGACATTGTTAGGTCAAAACTTGCACGTAAAGGAAAAAATATATAAATAAATAAATAAAAAGATACAAAAATAATAATAAAAATAAAAGAAAAAAAGATAACAGAGAATAGTTGAGAAGTAAATTGTGATATTTGAGATTTTAAAAAGAAAATATGATCACGAAAGTAGGTCAAGTGCAGCAGGTGAGCAGTTAAGCTGTGTCACCACGTCAGCACGCCTGCATGCACATAGAGATTTGGGTGTTTTCTGGAGAAAAACATTGATCTGACACGCCATCAGACACAATCGAGCTTTGGGGCCATTTATCAACCATGAGACTTTCTAAGGCATTTAAAAAACAAAAACTGTGCTGTGCTACAGGTTCCAGACCCAGTCAGGGGGGCACCTGAAACCCGGTGTATGGACCTGTAGCACCAGGGTCCCCTCTCCACTGCACCCTGAGAGCATGTGATTTGGCAGGACAGACGGTACGTGTATGGCCCTTCACCCTGTGTTTAAAGAAATGTTGCTGCTCTGATCCCCTGCCTGTCCTCCACAGGGTCAGACCGTGAGCCCCTGCTTCTTTGCCTGGTTTGCCTCTGTTGCTTGGCCTTTGCCCTTTTTATCATGATTTTAGAATTCCTTTTTATACTGTGGTTGTGGCCTGAGAGTGGACCGGACTGGCCTCTGTGTGGACCCAAGTGCCTCTGCCCTCTTCACTCCACCCTTGGCCAGCTGCCTCGGCGTGGACAGCAGGACGCTTGGGAGTGACTACCTTAGCTCGTCACTGGACTAGGAAGTGGCCGCCGCTTCAGTCCACGGTACCCTGGGTTGGCTGAAGGCATCATTGCACCACCTCAGATGGGACACTGCAGTGTTTAAGAGCGTGCAGTGCTGGAAGGTTCCACTGAGGCTTGGAAAGTTAGCCACCACCCAGGACTCTGGGGACAATCCGCCATTTTGTTTTTTATGATTTTGTATTTCTTTTTACTCCGTTTTTAGAGCCAGCCCCCTGCAAGAACTGGGTTTCAGGTGGTGGAGTGGACCCACGTCTGCTGTGATCCCTGGGTTGGGCTCCTCCGTCCCTTCACTATTTGTGTGGAATCGTGCGTGTGTGTGGGGTGGTTTTGTTATTTTGGGTATCCCTCCCCATCTGTTGACCTGGTCTGGTAGGTGCAGGAGGGCTGAGCATATTTTAATTGTAATAAATTATATATTTAAAAAAACTCCCAGAACTGCGTCTGTGCCGTGTGTGATCCTGTGGTTATAAATTTTAGTGTGTCAAAACACTCCGTGCCTGAGCCGCTCGTGTTGCCACATACACACTTTGAGTGAAATTGATTGGAAAGGTGCTATACAAATAAAGTTTGATTTGATTTTACTTCCAGCACTCTTTTCTAACTCTTTTCTATGAAGAAACTCTCATTTCATCTGTAATGTTTTCCTGAATCATCAACTTTGTTTGAATCTGTAGATGATTAAAACTCTTTTTCCAACAACAGATGTTTCTTTTAATCGCTAAAGTGAAAGTAAAAACTCTGACTCCAACTTCCTCCTCGTTTCTGTTAGTTATTCTAGATATAATCAGAAGAACGTACCTTCAGAAGATCCACAGACGTGAAGAAGAACCAGACAGAACAGGATCAGAACAGACATGGTTCTGATGATGGAATCACTTTGGTTCTGGAGAACTGAACTCACTCCAACGTCTGAATGTCTCTGTGACTGTCAGGTGAATGACAGTAACCTGATCTTTCTGGTTTACCTGTGAGGCCACGCCTCCTTCCTTCATCAGACCGCCCTTTGTCCCTGTGACTGAAATGCAGTCAAACGTCTAGAGTACAACACTTTTATGTCTGTTAAAGATAAACTCTGAATACATTCCAGCTCCTCCAGGACACGGAGACATCTATCAGTTTCATGATCTTTATGATCTAGACCAGGGGTCTCAAGCTCAAATCAGCCGGGGGCCGCTGGAGGCGGAATCTAGTTGAGGCCGGGCCGCATCAGGATTTTCATAAGAAAATCGCTGAGAAAACATTCCAATGTTCTTAAATATCTTTATTTTTAACACAAAATAATGAATAAATAATGAACGACGTGTATAGATCTTTGTCCGTGCTGATTTATATATATATAAGGGTAGTTAATGTCTGTTTCTGAAATAGTTTATATTGAAGATATATTGGGTAGGATTGATAAAGTTTTTTAAACTTTTTCCTACTCCATTTCAAACTACATAATAGAGGTGTAATGTATTTATTTATAATTTATATAGAATTTTCTGT
>NW_023416969.1:40357-44455 GCF_002922805.2 Oryzias melastigma | reverse complement strand
GGGGGGGGCTGCTTTCCATGGGGGTTCTATTCAAACGCGCGTAGCAGAATATCGGACTTCTATCGCGTTTACATGGACTGGAATGCGGGCCGACACAGCCGGTGTGTGAACCTTAAAAGTCACAGACACGCGCGCGCACGTGCGAGCCAAGCCCAGGATCATGTCTGACAGGCGGGTGCAGCGGATCGCCGCGCGGGGCGGGCTTACAGGTTTGAGGCTCGGAGCTTGTGGAGTTCTGGTTAGGAACAGTCAGCACGCCAAAAACGTATTCCTCGACATCATATCTGTCTCTCATTCATTCTGAGAGAGACATCCACAGACGGAGCTGGTAGCCCCTTCGACACGCGGCGACAGAAACACATTTTTTGACGAGCCGCGAGCAGCAAATTCCCCGCGCGGGAAATCACGTTTGGTGCTTCATGGCTCCTCCTCCGCCCAGCTGACTGGAGGAAGGAATGAATGATAGACAGAGGCACTGGACAGACCGCCGATGTCCCGCCTCCAGAATCACATACCTCACTGTGATTGGTTCATTCAGCTCTGCACACAGCAGCTGTCATTCATATCAGCCTTGCGGGCCGCACGAACAGTAATCTTTCATATGAAGACGGGGGCCGCAAATTATCATCCTGCGGGCCGCAAATGGCCCGCGGGCCGCGAGTTTGAGACCCCTGATCTAGCAGAACCACCCGCAGATTAATGCAGGGAAACCAAAGGAGCTGGTGGTGGACTTTCACAGGCACTCCCACTCTGCACTAACGGAGGTGAACATTCAGGGAAGGGACATTGAGATAGTGGAGATCATAAGTACCTGGGCGTTCACCTAAACCAGGAGTCTGCAACCTGAAGCTCTAGAGCCACATGTGGCTCTTTTATCTCTTCCTGGTGGCTCTTTGGCCGGACATACAATAGGTAAAATAACCAAAACTATCAAAATAAAAACAAATAAATAAAGCCTTCAAATCAAGAATACCAAGATCCAAACCAAAACTAAAATAACAAAACCCAGCAGGGTAAGACTGCTGAGTACAAAGGGGGGAAAAAGAACCATAAATAAATAAATAAAATAAAAAATAGCAAATTTTTAAAGTAAGGACTCATTAATTAGCATTTATTTAATTTAGATCAGTTACATGTATAAATTGATGTCTGAGGTTCACATAGATGATAAACTCTGTATGTTTTTACATCCTGTTGACCTGAAGACGTCTTGTTTGTTCAACTCTACCTCCAGGATGAACAGATTTATATGCAAAGGAAAACTTTTGTTAAAGGTTTTATCTTTGATGAGTTAAAAGCACATATTATCTTATGCTGAACAACATTGGTTACTAGCTGTCCAGAGCTCCACTGAGATGATCCTGTTTGGCACAGAGCAGCTTTTATTTTGAAAAAAGAGTTACAAAAACAAATCAGATTTTGAGAGATGCCAGGTTCTTTTTATATATTTGCTTTTGTTTGTGCCAAGGAATAGACATAATTCATATTTATTATTAAAGAAAAGGTCATGAATGCTAATCCAAATTTGTTAAAGGCTAAAGTAAGACTTTGTGGCTCCTTCTAGGTATTGATCAGTTCAAAAAGAGCCCAAATGGATCTTTTACTGTTAAAGGTTGCTGACCTCTGACCTGAACAATAAGCTGGACTGGTCCAATAACACCACTGCATTCTACAAAAAAGGGCAGAGCAGACTCTTCCTGCTGCAGAGACTGAGGTCTTTTGGAGTCCAGGGACCACTCCTAAAGTCCTTCTATGACTCCGTAGTGGCATCAGCCATCTTCTATGGAGTGGTCTGCTGGTCCAGCAGCATCTCCTCAGCAGACATGAAGAAGCTGGAGAAGCTGGTGAGGAAGGCCAGCTCTGTTCTGGGGCTGCCGCTTCAGTCTGTGCAGGAGGTGGGGAAAGGAGGATGGTAGCCAAGCTCTCATCCTTGATGAGGAACGACGCCCATCCCCTTTGTGACACGGTGCTGTACCTAAGCAGCTCTTTCAGCCACAGACTGATCCATCCAGGTGTCTGAAAGAGCGACATCGCAGGTCATTCCTACCTGCTGCAGTGAGACTGTACAATCGGAGCTGCTCCTAGTGATCCAGCTGGACATTGAGATGTTGATGCCATCAGCCATCAGTCACTTTATTTTACACTTAATCCAATGTCACTTTAAAATAAGTTGTGCAATTTCAGTAAATTTCTCATATCCTCAGTGCAATTTCTTCCCCTTTATTTTTCTTTTTGTCTCCGAACTGTAACATTGTTTTTTTGTACATACGTAATTTTTCTAATTTTTTATTGTCTGACCTTTTCTATCTGTAATGCTGCCGTAACCCTGGAATTTCCCCACTGTGGGAGGAATAAAGGACTATCTAATCTTATCTTATCATGTCTGACTTGAAAACCTTATATAAAAGTAACTTTATATGAATTTACCCCATAGAATGTCAGTTTAACACTAATCCAGGCTCTGGTTATCTTTCAGGATTGATCAGATTTTGTCTTTACAATAATCTTCATTTATGGGGTCTTTTTTCAACACAGAGGAAAGTTTTCTGCTAAAGTTTCTTAACCTAACTCAGCCTTGTGTTAGGTGAAATACTCAAATGTTCTTTTTACAAGTTTCCACAAATTGTAAACTATTTGATTCATTCTCTGAAAAGAATTGAGAGGATTTTTCCTTTAGCATCAAAGTGGATGCTACCAACTGGACGCTAGCTCCAGCTACGTCTCACTTACAAGGTGTGATGGAGAAACAGAGCCAAATAAAATGATGCAGTCGTCCTTAAACTGGTATTTTCTAAATATAATGTAGACGTTACTTCACCAAACTTTATTATCTGTGTGTGAAACAATGGAGAGTCGTTGCAGTCTATTAGCCAGAGCAGCCTGTAGTACTTTAGAACTCTCAAAAATTGTGGAGGAAAACTCCGGGTTTTGTCTGTAAACAGAAGATTTATTGATCTTTAAAGTTGAAGGCTTTGATTCTGTTTGCTCACTGACTCTTTTCTCCCCAAAAGAAACTTTCCAAACATGTTTAATTGTTTGGTTGTTGTATTTAGAATTGAGTTACTGGCTTAGCAATCTGGTTAGTCACGTGGTACCCGCTCTAAGTTACGTGACCCAGACGGATGTTGTGAATAGAATCCGATGCTTAAAAAAATAAAACATCCTTTAGGATCAGAATGAAAATGAAACAGAAATAATCTAAGTTAGCTTCTGTACTTATTGTTCTGTCTGCGGCCGGGTGACCCACGAACCGGTGCCACTTCATGGCCTGGGGGTTGGGGACCAGTGATCTACATAGTACTTGTTAAGTTAGTGTTTGTGAAAGCTGTCACTAAATATTGTTTTTGTTTACGTGGATGCCTCTACTGATTGCAGGGAAATGTAAATTAGCAATGATGATATCATGGTAAATAGTAAATGTCATGAAATAAACAAACACGAAAAAAAGAAACATCCACCATGCCCATGTTCATACAAAGTGCAAGATCTAACCACTTTTGGTACCGAGGTCCTACGGATAAAACATCCCAAATAGGGCGTGGTGATAGCGCCCCTGCCTACCGGAGGATTGAGCTGCTCCAGGATGCCAGACGGTCTGTATGCCACCAGGACCAGTCACCATTAAGCCATATAGCTTTTACTTAGTTCTTACATGCACACATGTTTTTATTTCATTTATTTTTTATTGTACTTATGGGATGTGTATGTTTGCTGGATCTTTGATATGTTTTAATGTGTTTTCATTTATTTTTTATTATGATTGCTTTTTCTACTTTTTGTCTTACTGTTATTTATGTTCCTGTGGAAACCACTTTGAGATGCTTGAAAGTAAGAGAAGTGCTACATAAATAAAGTTGAATTTGAAACAGTTGAGTTGGATGACTGTTTTCTAGGGTTAACTTGAATGAATGAATGAATAAAATGGTTTATTTCAAGAAATCAGGAAATAATACATAACATATAACTCAATAAATCACGTTGATCACTTGAAAGGGAGTGGAAGAAAGTGATCTTATATAATCCCACCCCGACTCGACCATTTTCTCTACATGAATTATCAATATCCGGTTCAGGACTTAATATCAAATATTAATAAAA
>NW_023416969.1:31307-39877 GCF_002922805.2 Oryzias melastigma | reverse complement strand
AAAAAAAAAAAAAAAAAAAAAAAAAAATAGCAAGTTGAAAGGAAAAAGATCAGGAATTTGTGCAGAAATCAATGTTACCTCACAGTTTAGGAACAAGTTTAAGGCCACATAATTGTTCTTGGTTGTTCTGACTGAGAGACTGTGAAGGTCTCATTTCAAGGGAAATGTGCTCGAGTTCTGCAGCTCAGAATCGGGTCAGAGTTCACATCCAGCGGGTTTTATATTTAGAGTTCACATTTCACAGTTTGATTGAATTAAAGGGTCAGACATGCGTAATCCCACAGTTCTCAAAGTCCTTCATGGATTTTATTTCCAGAGGCTTCGTCTGGTCCGGTGGTCCGAGTGGTTTCACAAAGATTCTGGAGTTCAGAGTCCACCTACTGTGGATCTGTTTCCTCGATCGTAGGAGCCTCGCGTGCTTCGCCAGATCAGCGTGATATTTAGAAAGATGTTCATTAAGAAACACATTAGACCCCTTCAGGTTTTTACGTTGTTTTAGCAGAGCTATCTTGTGCTTTCGATTCACAAACCTGATCAGGATCGCTGGTTTATCCGTATTCTTTCTCCGAGGAAGTGGATGACAGACCTCAACAGTGTTTAGGTCCAAGGAAATCCCTTTAGACGCAAGAAATTCTCCAACTTGATTCTCTACTCCTCTCTTTTCCTGTCAGAAATCTTCCACGATTTGTAGCAGTGGTGTTAGCTTAGCTCCCAGCAGAGAGAACAGCTGGGGTTAGCTTAGCCTGGATGTCGGCTAACGCGGTTTTGAGCTCTGCCAGATCAGCTTCAAGATTTTTCTTCCATTTCTTCAATGTTTCCTTTTTTTCTTCCTTCAACTCTCCTCGTTGTGGTAGTTGTTGCAGCAGCTCAGTGATTAAAGTCGCTTGTGGGCAACTTTAAAAGACTTTAAAAGCTGAAGAGTTGAGGAGAGCTGGAGACACACGTCTGCTCGTGACCCAGAACCAGAACTTCTCACTTAAACACATTGAATGGTGATGTCGGGGGGGGCTGGCTCCCCCCACCATGAGCCTGCAGTGAAGAGGCAAAGAGAACTGAGAGTGACCAGGGCAGGAGCACCACCCAGATAGGAGGACCCCTCCCCCATGAATAGACCTGAGCCCCAACCACCCAAGACCCATCCCTTAAAAGCATATGTTTGTTTTCAAGTTGTGACAATGGAGTGCTGCTCCCTGCAACAAAATAATAACGCACGCTTCTCAAGCAGTAGCCGACAGAGGTTCCTACTTAAAAGAACTGTTTTGAGGGATAATACCCAACAAAGTGTGCATTGTGAGAAATTAGCGCACAACGTGCCACTTACCTCCACAAAGCGTTTTAATTTCCCATAATGCACACACTGTTATAAGTGCAGGAGCAGAAGAACAGGTGATGTGACTTTCATGAATGAATCTAATGATTAGAACTGTCAATGATCCATTCAGATGAACATTTCAGAGGAGCTGTGAACACCATGAGGGAGCGCTCCCCCTGGACAAGTACAAGAAATTGATTTGTTGGTTACTTTATGCTCATGTATTTAATTTTTTTTTACTTAGATATTTTTATAAAAGTAAAATAAACTTGTTTTTATCTTGACATGACCTTATGTGTTTTATTAATCCTCCATAAAGCACACGTCAGATGACTGAGTAAAATGATGATCACGTCTGTTGTCAGAAGTGTTTAGTATCACGTTTAAAGCACATGACCTTATACTGTTTTTGTGACTTTACACCACTAGAAACTGAGACAGAAAAAAGCTTCAGACTTCTACTGAACAGACTGAAGTGTAAGTTTTGAAGGAAGCTTTTACACACGTGGACAAAAGTGTCCCCAATTCTCACTGAAATCAATCGAAACTTCCAAAAGTAACAATAAATAAAAATTTATTGAAAATTAAACAATCAAAATCAGCCATCACTTTTGAATTGTTGATTAACATAATTATTTAAAAAATCAAACTAATGAAACAGGCCTGGACAAAAATGATGGTACCCATAACTCAATATTTTGTTAAACAACCTTTTGAGGGAATCACTGCAGTTAAACGATTTCTGTATTTGTCAATGAGCGCTCTGCAGCTGTCAACAGGTATTTTGGCCCACTCCTCATGAGCAAACTGCTCCAGTTGTCTCAGGTTTGATGGGCGTCTTCTCCAAGTGGCATGTTTCAGCTCCTTCCACAGATGTTCAATAGGATTCAGATGGAAGGCCACTTTAGAACAGTCCAACGCTTTTCTCTCAGCCATTCTTTGGGGTTTTGCTGTGTGTTTTGGATCGTTGTCCTGTTGGAAGACCCATGACCTGCGACTGAGACCAAGCTTTCTGACACTAGGCAGCACATTTCTCTCCAGAATGCCTTGATAGTCTTCAGATTTCATTCTACCTTGCACACATTCAAGACACCCTGTGCCAGATGCAGCAAAGCCCTAAAACATTACTGAGCCTCCTCCATGTTTCACCGTAGGGACAGTGTTCTTTTCTTTGTATGCTTGGTTTTTGAGTCTATAAACATAGAGTTGATGTGCCTTACCAAAAAGCTCCAGTTTGGTCTCATCTGTCCAAACGACATTCTCCCAGAAGCTTTGTGGCTTGTCAACATGCATTTTTTGCAAATTCCAGTCTGGCTTTTTTATGATTTCTTTTCAGCAGTGGTGTCCTCTTTGGTAGTCTCCCATAAAGTCCACTTTGGCTCAAACCACGAAGAATGGTGCGATCGGACACTGATGTACCTTGGCCTTGGAGTTCACCTTTAATTTCTTTGGAGGTTGTTCTGGATACAGTTCGAACGATCCGTCTCTTTAATTTGTCCTCAATTTTCATCTTGTGGCCAAGTCCAGGGAGGTTGGCTGCTGTCCCGTGGGTCTTCAACTTCTGAATAATATGAGCCACTGTTGTCACAGGAACTTCAAGCTGTTTAGAGATGGTCTTATAGCCTTTACCTTTAAGATGTTTGTCTATCATTTTTTTTCGGATGTCCTGGGACAATTCTCTCCTTTGCTTTCTGTTGTCCATGTTCAGTGTGGTACACACCTTTTCACCAAACAGCAGAGTGACTATTTGTCTCCCTTTAAATAGGCAGACTGACTGATTATGAGTTTGGAAACACCTGTGATGTCAATTAAAGGACACACCTGAGTTAATCATGTCACTCTGGTCAAATAGTTTTCAATCTTTTATTGAGGTACCATAATTTTTGTCCAGGCCTGTTTCATTTTTAAATAATTATGTTAATCAACAATTCAAAATTGATGGCTGATTTTGATTGTTTAATTTTCTTTTTTTTTTATTTGTTACTTTTGTAAGTTTCAAGTGATTTCAGTGAGAATTGTGGGTTTGTCCTTCTTTAACTGAGGGGTACCAACACTTTTGTTCACATCTGTAGTTCCGTGGGTTTTCTATTGTTACTTTTTCATGTTTTATTGATTCTGTATTTTTTATTCCGTTGTTTGTATCTGAGCAGATTGTTGTTTTAGATGTTTAATCTCTGTGGTTTTTATACATTGCGGTCCACATTATGATGCAAATTGTATATCAGTGTCAAATTAATCAAATTCTTTGTTTTTATATTAAACCTACAGATGATATTGTGTCTTGGGGCTCTTTGATGGTTACCATGTCCCAACAAGGCTGAGACGTCAGCAGGGCGGTGGTGGAGTCATGGTTTGGGCCTGTCAACCCCTTTAGGGTCCCTGAAGGTGTGAAGATGACCTCTGAAAAGTAGGTGGAGCTTCTGACTGATCACAAAAGAAGAACTGTGTTTTCTGAAACAGAGTCATCTTCATCATGATGATGCTCCATCTCATGTTGCAGGAATACATCTGAATCATTGGCTGCTATAAACACATTAAGCAGATAGAGTGATGGTGACCCCCCAGCCCCCCCATCCAGTTCTCATCCAAACAACAGAACCGAGAGGATATTCTGACATCCTGCAGAGAAATTCAAGAATCTTCTTCCTCATTCCACCACCAAGTCTCCTTATCAACTCTCTTTCCTGATGACACACCAAGTACACTCCTACCTGTCTCCCTGATCACATTAGCTGTAGTTATCCAGTCATCTGGGAGTACCTCCTGACCACCCAGAGCCTGTTTCAACTGTTTCTTAAAAGTCATGCAACAATCTTCTTTTTTCAGCTTCCACCAGTTTGTCCTCTTCTCTGCCTTCGCCCTCTCTTTCTTCATCTTCTTCATCACCAGAGTCATTCTACACACCACCATCCTGTGCTGTCTGGAAACACTCTCACCAACCACTACTTTACAGTCACTGATCTCCTTCAGATTACACCGTCTACACAAGATGTAGTCTATCTGTGTGCTTCTACCTCCGCTCTTATAGGTCACTCTATGTTCCTGTCTCTTCTCAAAGAATGTATTCACTATCGCCATTTCCATCTTTTTTGCAAAATCAACCACCATCTGTCCTTCTACATTCCTCTCCTGGATACCAAACCTGCCCATCACCTCCTCATCACCTCGGTTTCCTGCACCAACATGACCATTGAAATCTGCACCAATGACAACTCTCTCATTTCCAGGGATGCTCATCATCACTTCATCAAGATCCAACCAGAACTTCTCCTTCTCTTCCAGCTCACATCCTACCTGTGGGGCATACCCACTAACAACATTGAACATGACACCCTCCATTTCTATCTTCAGACTCATCACTCTATCTGACACTCTTTTTACCTCCACAACACTCCTAACAAACTCCTCCTTTAGGATAACTCCTACTCCATTTCTCTTCCCATCTCCACCATGATAGAACAACTTGAACCCTGCTCCTAAACTTCTAGCCTTGCTACCTTTCCACCTGGTCTCCTGGACACACAGTATGTCTACCTTTCTCCTCTGCATCATGTCCACTAACTCTCTACCCTTTCCTGTCATAGTTCCAACATTCAAAGTCCCAACTCTCAGTCCAACACTAGTGACTTTCCTCTTCTCTCTCTCCCTACGAACCCGCCTTCCTCCTCTCCTTCTTCCACCAACAGTAGTCCAATTTCCACCGGCACCCTGTCGGTGAACAGCACCGATGGCGGTCGTTGTTAACCCGGGCCTCGACCGATCCGGTATGGATTTCGTAGGTCTGATTCGCATATTTGATTTGGCAAGATTTTACGTCGGATGTCCTTCCTGACACAACCCTCTGTATTTATCCGGGCTTGGGACCGGCACAATGAGACCCTGGCTTGGGCCCCCTCGTGGCTACATTGGAGAAATTCAACAATAAACTCCAGAAAGTTCAGTGGATGAAGAATTGTGAAGCTGCTACAAAATAAGGCCCTCTGTTCAGATGGAACTTGAACTCTGAAGATGTTTTGGGCGGAACAGTTTTAGATCTCAGTAAATATGACCTCCTGATGCAGCAGATTCAACACATTTTCAATTCTTTAGAATCCATCAGATGTTTTGGAACTCTGTTGAGAGTAATATTGTGGAACATTTGAAGGTTTTTATTCATTCATCTTCTTCTCCGCTTCGTCCCCTTCAGGGTCGCGGGGGTGCCGGAGCCTATCCCGGCTACTGAAGGGCGAAGGCGGGGTTCACCCAGGACAGGTCTCCAGTCTGTCTCAGGGCCTCAATCACACACATTCACTCTCACATTCACACCTAGGGACAATTTAGAGTCACCAATTAACCTATGAAGCATGTTTTTGGACGGTGGGAGGAAGCCGGAGTCCCCGGTGAAAACCCACACATGCACGGGGAGAACATGCAAACTCCACACAGAAAGGTCCCAGCCGGGAGTCGAACCGGGGCCTTCTCGCTGTGAGGCGAGAGCGCTAACCACTGCGCCACCGTGCAGCCCACGTTTTTATTTTACAACACAGTATTGTTATCTTTAGGACGTTTTTTCAGTAACATTTCATATTTGTTTAGTAACTTTAAATGATGCTGACTGTCTTTTTTTCCTGATGATCTTAAAATATCTTTTTACAAAACTTTGTGTTTTTATTTGTGAAAGCAGCAGCAGAATTAAAGCTCACATGAACCTGGAGGAGAAATGATGTTGCTCTGTGTTAGGAGGAGAACAATGCATTGTCCTGATGCATCATGGGATGACAAAGCTAAGTTTCTGCTATGGCTGATCCCCCTCCCCTGCCCCCACCTTTACTGACTTGGTCATAAACCACTAAGTGGAAATTTACTAAGCACTCCTGAGCACCGCAGCACCATTACAAACACCTTAACCTTTGAGTAAGGTACTAAACACAGTCAGCTGTAGATTAAACATAGAAAACATCAAAAGTGTTTTGGGTCTAATAGTTGAGTTCTATTGGAGGTTTGTTTCCTGCAGCAGAAACCAGAAGAGTTTCTGGATCCGGAAAGTTTCTGTTTCTGGAGTCAGACGTGAGCGCAGCTTCACCTCAGTTTCCAACCACAGGTTGGTGGTTGAAGCGACACAGATCTGTCTGCAGGACAGAAGTCGGTCAGTCAGTCAGACAGACAGTCAGTCAGTCAGTCAGTCAGTCAGTCAGTCAGTCAGTCTGACAGACAGTCAGTCAGAGAGACAGACAGACAGTCAGTCAGTCAGAGAGACAGTCAGTCAGTCAGTCAGTCAGTCAGTCAGTCAGTCAGTCAGACAGACAGTCAGTCAGTCAGAGAGACAGACAGTCAGTCAGTCAGTCAGTCAGTCAGTCAGTCAGCCAGTCTGACAGTCAGTCAGTCAGAGAGACAGTCAGTCAGTCAGTCAATCAGTCAGACAGTCAGTCAGTCAGTCAGACAGACAGTCAGAGAGACAGACAGACAGAGAGATGGTCAGACGTGGACAATCAGACAATATCAGACTGGAGGCGATCTTCCTGGATGCTCCTCTTTCTGCTGCAGCTTTCTGCTGGTTTCTCTTCAGACTTTGGTTTCTGCAACATCCTCCTGGTTACACAGATACAAATATACCTGCTGGTGGTGAGAGAACAGGAAACCCCAGCTCAGCAGGGGGCGTGTCTCTGGTCATGTGGGTGGAGACTGTCCGGTAATTTCTCATCAGTTCACTGCGAGATGGAGGCTGCTTCAGTGTTGTTCCTCGTCGGTAAGTTTCTTCTGTTTTCATGAAGTCTGAGATGATCAACAGTGTTTTAGTCTGAGATGATCAACTGTGTTTTAGTCTGAACATCTGGACAGACTGAATCTTTATCTTTTTCTGAAGTCTGAACTGTGTTTCTCCACAGCGACCGCCTCTCTGCTGTGTGGATCCTCACATCCAGGTTAGTGAACTCAGATGTTTCAGGAGAACTCACCTAAAAACTTCTACAGATGTAGTGATTTGATTACACCCAGGATGAGCTTGGAGCTCCTTCTGGTTTCCATGGTGATGGACAGACTGACAGATGATGGTAGACAGGAATAACTGTGGATAATGATGTTTACAGATGATTTTGAAGTTTAGACAATTTTTCAGCTACATGCTATTTTGGTTAACCCAATGTCTTACAGCATTCATACTAGCATTATCACAGGTAATGCTATATATCTAGTTCATAGTTATGTTAACAAGTTACAGTTTTAAATTTTAAAAATGTAGTTTTAGAGCGTTCAATAACTGAGTCTGTGAACGAAACCTGGTCGGTAGCAGGTTTTCTTCAGGAAACTTAGAGTTCTCTGCGGTCTCCGCCCCTTTTTAAAGTGAAAGATGATCAAATATGAGTTCCTCATTAACATTTAGAGAACATTCACATTAGAGACGTCACGTTTTCACCACTCAGAAACCAAAATGACATGTTCATTCATAGAGGATCACGTAGAGAGGAGGCTGATTAATCCAGAGGAAATGTTATTGTCATAAAACAGGCAGACAGCTGGTTCCACGTGCAGCAGGTTTATTTTTGTAGCTAAGAGTCCACAAAACTAAAGCAGGGTCAGACAGGCAGAGGTCATACACGAGCAGGGGATCATCCGAGAAGAAAGAGAGTGGTCAGAGTCCAGGCGAGGGTCAGGGGCAGGCGGCAGGCAATCAGAGGGTCAGAGACGGAAGATCAGGTCCAGGTATAAACGCTCAATACTGCAGGCAGGGTGGCACAAACAAATACTTCGCAGAGAGTGTGGCTCTGTGTGCTGCTTATGAAGCATGTGGGTGATTGTCTGATGGGAGACAGCTGAGCAGGAACCAGGAACTGTGTGCTGGGGCTTCTGGGAGATGAAGTGCAATTAGTACTCTGGTGACTGTTCCCGCTGGTGCCCAGAGGGGGAGTCAGAGCCCTGACTCCTGACAGTTATTTACGTCGGTAGAGGATTTGGAGGACACGAGTCGACTGACTGCAGTTTCCCAATTCATTTATTATTTGAGAGACACCGTCTTTCAGGGAATCATTATTAACATTTTTTTTTCCTACTTTTAAACTCTTGACAATGAAAATCTTTACATCTCAAACACTGGAAATCGCTGCTAACTCATCTACTGTGTATTGTATCATGAGTCCAATGTTAGCTACGCTGTTAACTATCCTGCCTTCCATGGTGGAGAGTTGAGTTCAACCTGCAGCTCTGGCAAATTTCTTTATGCAAAAAAAACAAAAAAAAAAAACTTTTCAGTGAATAATTTTTTAAGTCTTGAGAATCAAAAGGA
>NW_023416969.1:30700-31246 GCF_002922805.2 Oryzias melastigma | reverse complement strand
GGGGGGGGGGGTTAAGGAAAGCGTTCATTCATGCGATTACGGAGATTACTGGTTAAATTATTAACTGATCTAAAACCATTCCTTACTCAACAAGAGACAAAATAACCTTCCTGACATGATTATTTGTTCATGATCTGAAATGATTCAGATGTAGACGTTTACATGAACTCTGCAGATATTCTGTTTTACTGCTGCAGCTGTTGATCTTCTAGATGAAAATGTTCTCGTAGTCACATATGTTTGTAGGAACTCATCAGTTTCTGTCACCGTGAAGTATGAAACTCTAAAGGTGTTTGTTCCTGTTTCCATGGTGAATCTTTGAGTCTTTGCTCCATTGATCAGGGCTTTTAATGAAAGTCTTTATCTGAATGGGTTTGTATGATGGAGTGTGTGAGCTGCTGTTATAGTTCACATGTGTAATATATGTATAGTATATGTGAGTATGTTCAGTTTAAATGTAGAGACTATTTTCATTTCTCATTTATTTATTTCTCTCATTTATTTATTTCTCTCATGTGCCACCACAATCCACAACAAACAAAGGGT
>NW_023416969.1:26519-28833 GCF_002922805.2 Oryzias melastigma | reverse complement strand
TCACTGATAAATTACTACATTAATTAGAGGTGGAGGTAAAAGACAGAGATTTATCAGTTCATGATAGAATTTACTTTCTCCATTTTACTTTTAAAAGTTAATGTGGAATTAGAAAAAAAAGAGTTCATAATACAAATTTACAGCAATCTGAATTATCTTAGGTTAAAACATTAACAGAAATTCACACTTTATTTTCAGTCTTTAATTAGCTTTATTAAACAAAAGTCAAGTGGTCCATTTTTTTATAAATATCTCCTAAATCACAGCTTCACCAGTCATGATCCACAGGCTGTATTAAGTAGCTCTTAAAGCTGAAGAAAAAATATCTGAAGGTTAAAAGAGTTCTCAAGAATTATCTGATGTAATTAGGTAACGATAGGCACGAGGGCTGGAAGTCAAGCTGACTTTGAATTGATTCAGCTTTCTTTACAATGATGGCTCCCTGTTTTGCTATGCAGCCAGACCTGCTCTGCTGTTTGTTAGTTAATATATTTATGCATACAAGTTTGCATAAAATTAAAATACAAAATAAAAATTAAAGTCCCTCCTAAAATACTAAATGGATTTATATTATTTTAGTCATTTTTGCAGATTTGTTAATAATTCCTGTTATCTAATAAAAAAAAAAGTTATTAGCTTGCATTATGTTGAATAATTGACTTGCTGGGACATGAGTTTTACCTTTATTAATATTAGCATTACATTTACTGAGATTTAACATATTTTGCCACGTTTGTGAAACTACATTATTATTTTCATTACATAGATTACTGCGGGCATCAAGAGTTTTGCAGACATTACCCACAACAGAATTCTTTATTTTAATTGTTCTGAAAAAAAAAAAAATGAAACAAACCTGTTTTTACTGGAAAACAAAAGCTGTCCCAAACTACATCTGCTTCACAGTAAAGGTGATCTTGTGTTCCAGCTGAAGGAGGAGGAGAAGTGAGGAAAATATCAAGAAAAGAGATGACTAGATTTTGTTTTTTAATTTTTTTTTGCCTACTACATTTTTACTATTAGTACAATTCTGTAAAATGTTTTTTTTTCATTATTATTTATATTTTTATATGTATGCATGAATAAGTATTTTAATTCTGCATTTAATTATAGTTTACTGATATGCTGAGATGTGGGTGTGTTAGGTAAATTTGTGTGGGAGGGAGATGTTTGTGTTGTAAAGAGAGCACAAATCCATAAAATGTATTTGCTAAAATATAAAAATTAAACAGTAAACATAAATTAAAGCCGCAAGCGGCGTTGGATGGCCCACAGTTGCTACCAGCCCTCAACCTCGCCGCTACCCAGCCTCACCCTCGCTGCAACCCGCCTTCTCCCTCGCCACCATCTCCCTCGCAGCCCGCCCTCTCCCTCGCAGCCCGCTCTCTCCCTTGTAGCCTGCCCTCTCCCTCGCTTCCTGCCCATATGCACCATTGCTGCCCTCGAGGCCCACCTTTGACCCAAGCTCACATCCTAAATACCCACTATGCACCCCTAAATCCCCCCCTCTTTCTATATAGCTGGTCTGAGATGTATATGAGAAATTGATTTAAAAAAGCTCTTTTTTTAAAATGGCGGCTTTTCTGTTGGTTTTATCTCCATAGCAACTATTTTGTTCGACTACTGTTCGCCTGATGTCACCGAATAGAAGGATGTTAGTTTTATAGGAATCTGCAAATTTACATTTTTGGATTTCCTGCATTTGTCTTATTTTTATGCATGCATGACCATTATTGTTGTCAAGCTGTTTTGCCTCTGCTTGAAGGAGTTGACCAGAGAACCTGTGGAAGGATTTCACTGACTGATCACTTGACCCATGCTACATGACATGATGGCTGGTTACTATCTCTTCAGGCCTCCAGTTTTACAGTGGCTGAATTCCCCTTCAAGCAGGGAAAACATTAGCTTGACAAATGTATTTATTGTCAGAGGTTTTTGCTCAAACCTTTTTGCCAAATCAATCAATCAATCAATCAAATCAAATCAAATATACTTTATTAATCCCCGGGGGGAAATTCATTGTGGTGGGCAGCAGCCGCTGGACGGCGCTTTATCGCCCAGAAAAGACACATGAGGGTACAGGAAAATATGTCAAAAATCAAGTATCTTCAGCCCCTGTCGCAGGAGGGCGGCATGAGTTAAAAGTACAAGCAAAAATACATCAACATTGAAGCACATTAATTTCACGAGACAAAAGGTCCACAAGAGGTACACAATACAGTTCAATGTGCAGTATTTAAAGGTGACAATACCTCTTGATATTTATTCTGAATTAAATTTCATTCTTTTTCAGACAGTTCATGTCAGAGATGAG
>NW_023416969.1:21468-26456 GCF_002922805.2 Oryzias melastigma | reverse complement strand
GGGAGTGTTGAACCATTTACTGCACTGAATGAGATATTTAGCATATCATAAGTTAATAATTAATCTAAATTGACCCTGAAAGTTTACAAGTGTGACGCACTAAATGAAGGAATGTAAAGTTTAAAGTTACTCCAACTCCTAATGCCAAATCCTTGGAATACTGACATGACAAAATATAATATTCTCAAGTTTTATCAATCAAATTACATAAATGAAATGTTCTAATGTTCAAAGTTTAAGTTTAAATTTGAATATTTAATAACATTGAATCATCTATTAGTTTTATTTTTAGAAATGAACGTTTTGATAGCAATTTTGATCTCAAAACTGTAACTTTCATTCTTAATGTGGTAGCAAAACAATCACTTTATACCAGTGATGTGCAGTTATCTATAAAGTATAGTTCAAAAATCAAATAAAGCAAATATCATTTTTGAAATTAAAATAAAATGATTTTTAGATGTGTCTAAATGAAATAAATATGAGTAACTCCATTACAAACATTTCTCTGATTGGTTCTTTATTTTTTCTGTTTTTCCATAAAGTTTCTGAAGGATCTGACAGGATGGAAACAGTAAAAGTGGTGAGTATAGCTAACCTTATCTGTTGCTTACAATATTTTGTGCGATACGTAAATCGTCCACTCGGTGGCAGTGTAGCGTGCAGTGGGGTGTAGTAGTGACGCAGCAGAAGAAGAAATCCTCCTGTTGTGATGCTAACAGAACGTGTGCTCTGATACTGTTCTGTACCTCAGGTTAGTAAACTCTTTATGTTAAAAATAATGTGCAGACTTTGAGCCTGAAGCTCTCACAGACGACCGGGTTAATGTGGTGAGAGTGTAAACGTGTGTTTGCAAGGAAACGTGTAAAGTATGTGGGAAGCTAACTCGCTAATGCTAGCGGTCTAGTCAGGTCAAGAGGATGAGATAAGGTGATAAAAATTGTTTAAGCCAGACAGTGGAATTAGAAACATTTTATGTTGAGGTGGGATGCTTTATGAGACGTTTTTCATTCGCATTAAACTTTTATATTTGTCAGTTAATCCACACATTTTGATTGAAAAGGTAAACAGTAAATAAACATAAACAGTGCTAGATAGCATGTGGCTGGTGGTTATAATTCTTGTAATATATAGTATAAGTCATATTAAATTCATTTTTTATTGTATGTCCTTCATAGAGAAATCATACAAATATTTACCAGTTTAACAAAGCATAACAGATATGACCACATTAACATGTTGGTTAAAATACAGAGCTAGAAAGACTATAAAAACACTATATTTGTTTATTTCAGTCTGCGCTGAGAATAAAGAACAAAAAATATGACAGTATATTGTTGACAGAATCAGAGAAAGAATGCTAAAAGAATTTATCATCAGTTATGAATAAAATATGTAATTTGCTCATAAATGTTTGAGGTCATTTTATGTGAATATTGGAGATTTGTTGAGATTGTTATTGTAGAAGAATAAATTCTATTGTTGTGATTTTACCAACAGCTCAGCACGTGTATCGTGTCTCTATTCTGTCCAACAGACCACATGTCCTCTGAGGAGGAACGCTTTTATGTCTGCATTAGCTTCCCAGCCCAGAACATTCTGTGTTCTGCAGAGCACATGAATTTGTTGCATGAATCGTGTTTGTTGTGAATGCACCTTTACAGTCCAATGTGGAGAAACACTTTGAATTCAGCAACGTCATGTCACCATACAGAGTGGTAGAATGTTCTAACAATGTTCACTTTGGATTATTCTGATGTGGAAAAACACTAAAATGTGAATGGAGTTGACATTCATTGTTGTTTACCTGTTTGTTTGTACACATCTTTAATTTATTATCTTGAAGAAATACAATGAATCTGGAAAACTTCACGTGCACTGTTACAATATGAAGGGAATCATTGTTACATGGAACCGTTATATCCCTAATAACAAATTCATTTTTCTGTTAAAACTACTNGCTAGCGGCCTACTCAGGTCAAGAGGATTAGATAAGGTGATAAAATTGTTTAAGCCAGACAGTTTGCCTGTTTGTTTGTACACATATTTAATGTATTATCTTGAAGAAATACAATGAATCTGGAAAACTTCACCTGCACTGTTACAATATGAATGGAATCATTGTTACATGGAACCGTTATATCCCTAATAACAAATGCATTTTTTATGTGGATGATATTTTTCTGTTAAAACTACTAATGTTTTGACTCTTTTCTACAGATATAAGAAGTTGTGGAGAAGACAACATCTGGCAGCTAATGAAAAAGTCAAACTACGGTATGGAATGAGTCATTTTGTTGTAAAATCATGTACTTATTCACTTAACTCTTCTAACAGTTTCTGTCCTTTTTTTCTTTCAAATTAGTTACCAAGGATGGGAACGCTCCTCTGCACCTTTTTCCTTGAGAAGTCTGGCCATGTGTGATCCAAAAGTAACACCTGAGGAGATCAACCCTCTCCAGCTGGAGTTACAGACCCTCACGGCCTCCTCCAAGGATTTGGGTTACTCAGAGAGAGGTCTACTTAAGCTGGGCCCTCAGGTCTGCAGTGGTACTGCCTCCACATGCTCAACCACGTCCTGAAGGCCAACTCTCAAGTACTGTCACAAAATGCCCAGCTGAAGGAGCAGAGAAGAACATCTGCAGCTGAGTTCCAGGAACAACACAGAGAACAGGGACTGAGCATGTCTGAGGTAACCCAGAGCAAATCCAGCAGTTCTGGATGCATGTACATCCATGTCTTTGAAAACTGCAGTTCTTTTTTAATATTTTGCCTGAAAACATCATAATCATAATTCAAACAGCATTGGGAATGTTTTTGAAATCCATCAAAAGATCATCAGAGTGGGACTTAAAAGAAGGAAAAACTGGAGATTTGTTACACAGACTTACAAATCTTCTGTGCTAAATGATCTGAGATCTTTAAACCTAAAATTGACAAGCTACATTTCAACAAGACTCACTTGTATGTGTTTGGTCTGATACTTTAGATTGACTTTCCAAATTATTTTGTCATCAAATTTGTTTTCTAACAGAAGAAGCAGCATGTGCAGTCAGATATTTCTTTTACACATCTACTGTAATGGTAATGACAGATTGGTGCATCAGGTCCTGATTCTCCTTCCTCTTCATATTCTTCTCATCTTCATCAGTCTGCATGAGGCCAAAGGCAAGAAGAGGTAGTTGTGAACAACAACAAGAAATTCAAAGAGGAGTTTGGCCGGGATGCAGACCAAAAGCAGTTGAACCTACGCATACCTGATGATCACCACGTCACCATCTTTGATGGTAATGTGAACGACCACTTCAAGATATGAGTGCATTTCTGATTTCCTACCTAAACTGTACAGAGGATCCAGAAAGTATTCTCAGCGTCTCACTTCTTCCACGTATTATTATGTCACAGCCATATTTCAAAATGGATTCAGTCTGTTTTCTTCCTCAAAAATCCTTTAAAAACATAATGACAATATGAAAGAAGTTCTTTTGAAATTATTGCAAATCTCTGAAAAATAAAAAAATGATATGAAAATGATATTTGCGTAAGTATTCACAGCTTTAGCTCAATAATTACCAATTAGAACCTTTGGCAGTACGGATGTGATGATTCAGTCAAGCCGTGATTCCATTCACAGTTTTCAAGTCAGAATTTAGATTTTCATTGTGGGTTTTTTTTAAATATGTTTTCAGGAAGAAAACTGATTGAATCTATTTTGAAATAAGGCTGTGACATAATAAAATGTAGAAGTAGTGAGGTGGACTGAATTATTTCGGATGATCTGTAACCTCACTAACGTTTTGCTGTGGGCACTCATGTTTGCAGGGGTGTCCACTGTGAGAAACACACCTCTGACATCATCATCTCATCTCCATTGAGGCTGCACTCCGTTCTGAGAGCATAAGGAGAAAAGAAGCGACTTAGACTTTCTGTCATCCATGGAGCTGCTGGTGGTGGATCAGCCAGACATCTTCCTCATGCAGAGCTGGGAACATGTCCTGGTAAGAGCACGCACATACTGTCTTTTCACACTTTTATTCAGGCTAATTACTTTCCCTGATTGAAATGTGCCTTATTTTTACATTTACATTTAAAAAGTAAACAGAAGATGAAGTGTTGGCGCCCAGCAATTAGTGACTTCATTTTCACACTTTTTTTCTGTTGTTTAAACTCTCAGAGTTCAAACCTTCATAGAAAAATAAGTCCAAGTATTTTAGAATGAAATCAAAGATCTGATCACAATCAAGGATTTATTTGATTTTGGAAATGTTGGTGCATTCTGTACAGGAAACGCATTACAGAAGAGATTGATTGACAAGTCACCAGCCAATCAGAATGCAGAACATAATGGTATATTTGAATAGAACAGACATTCCAATTTGTACTTAAAAACAATCCATTATACTGTGAAAGGTGCACTGCTTTATAAGAGATTGCTGCACTGTATTTTGTATTTTGGCTGGAATGTGGTCTGTAATCCAAAGAAAAATACTGTAATTGACTATGGATCATCGCAGTGGCTTTGGGTATGATGACATCACTGATGTTCTGATTACTGTTCATATGTTGCTCCAGTTTACAGAAACCAGTACTTCCAGTTTCAGGGAAGATAAAAATACATATTTTTGAAGTTGGTAAATATTACATTTTTTCTTTTTTTATCACTAAAAACAGAACAAGAAATACTTGAGTTTTCATTTTAACTAAGACTGATATAACACTTGATATTAAAAAATTATATCTGTAAATATTGGTGTTTAAATATAATTTATAAAAGATCAAACTTTACTTTTATTTGTCTCTGTAGTCACAAGAAAACTTCAAAGTGCCAGGGACTCAAAGTGAGCTTTGAATTCTTTTTTGGGCTCATTTTAAACATTAACATATATTAATTTAATAAAGTATTCTTCTATTAGTCTAACATTATCTAAGTCTGTTGTGTTTTTTAGCAGGAATGAAAGATAAATGTTTAGACAGACCTGAATTGTGTG
>NW_023416969.1:18366-20796 GCF_002922805.2 Oryzias melastigma | reverse complement strand
TGTTAGCAATTTTGATCTCAAAACTGTGCCTTTCATTCTTAATGTGTTAGCAAAACAATCACTTTATACCAGTGATGTGCAGTCATCGACAAATTATAGCTCAAAAATCAAATAAAACAAATATCCTTTTTGAAATAAAAATCAAATGGCATTTTAGATGTGTCTAAATGAACTAAATAGGAGTAACTGCATTACAAACATTTCTCTGATTGGTTCTTTATTTTTTCTGTTTTTCCATAAAGTTTCTGAAGGATCTGACAGGATGGAAACAGTAAAAGTGGTGAGTTTAGCTAACATTTATTGTTGCAGTAAAGGCTCTTGTGCAATACGTAAATCATCCACTGAGTGGCAGTGTAGCGTGCAGTGGGGCGTAGTGGTGACAGCAGCAGAAGAAGAAATCCTCCTGTTGTGATGCTAACAGAATGTGTGCTCTGATACTGTTCTGTACCTCAGGTTAGTAAACTCTTTATGTTAAAAAGCAATTAGTGACTTCATTTTTACACTTTTTTTCTGTTGTTTAAACTCTCAGAGTTCAATCCTTCATAGAAAAATAAGTCCAAGTATTTTAGAATCAAATCAATGCAGAGCATAATGGTATATTTGAATAGAACAGACATTCCAAATTGTACTTAAAAACAATCTATTATACTGTGAAAGGTGCACTGCTTTATAGTGAGAGATTGCTGCACTGTATTTTGCATTTTGCCAGGAATGTGGTTTGTAATCCCAAGAAAAATAATGTAATTGACTATGGATCATCGCAGTGGCTTTGGATATGATAACATCACTGATGTTCTGATTACTGTTCATATGTTGCTCCAGTTTAAAGAAACTAGTACTTCCAGTTTCAGGGAAGATAAAACACATATTTTTGAAGTTGGTAAATATTACATTTTTTCTTTTTTGGTGTTTAAATATAATTTATAAAAGATCAAACGTTACTTTTATTTGTCTCTGTAGTCACAAGAAAACTTCAAAGTGCCAGGGACTCAAAGTGAGCTTTGAATTCTTTTTTGGGCTCATTTTCAACATTAAAATGTATTAATTTATTAAAGTATTCTTCTATTAGTCTAACATTATCTAAGTCTGTTGTGCTTTTTAGCAAGAATGAAAGGCAAATGTTTAGACAGACTGGAGTTGTGTGTATTTTTAATACTTGTTCTATTTTAATGTATTTAATATTTTTTATTTTTTATTCCAGGTTCTCCTGTCCATTTGCCTTGACGTGCCAATTGAGATNAAAAGAACTATTAACTATTCAGTTTTAACTCTACGCATTTTAAGCTTTTCTCTTTTTAAACACATTTGAAGTGAACAACACAAAACTCTGCAACCACAATCCAAATACAAATTAAATTGTGAAAAACCACTAAATCAAGACTTTTATTCACATTGACATTAAGAAAGACAAAAGAGTTTCAGCTTTGAGGATTAAATCTGTTTCTTCTGTCAGTGATGATCTGCTCTGTTTTAGAGAAGATTCTCTCAGTTCTCAGGTGTCTGGACAGGTTGATTGTGGAGCCATAAATATATACAGAATATATATACATGTAGAATATTTCCTGCAGACTGTTCCTTCATACTATCAAGAAAAGTCAAAGTCAGTGTAGAACCACCACTGTACTTAAGACTCGATCATAACCTGACTCGTGGGCGTAAGTAAACTTTACCAGATTGTCGTTGGTAATTGTTATAATCATAAATGCTGTAAAATTTAATCAAGAATCGTTAGTGAAAACTGTTACAAGGATTTTCTTAAGTAAATCTCATTAGTTATTTTTTTTGTTTGTTTTTCTTCAGTGTACGCACAACAGTATTTTAAATCAATATGGAGTAGTGTTCCAATCTTACAAATCACTTTATTTACACAATGGGTTCCGTTATCACTACAGATTTTTTTTTTTCTCAGGTATTCCATACCTGGAATAATGTCTTCACATAGCGCTGCAGCCACTGACATAGCAGCTGGTGCTTTGGTAGGAAACATTTCGGCCCACTCTGAGAAAGCATCTATGATAACCAAACAAAATCACTTTGTCTCAGCTCAATGAAGTCCAGGTGTATTATTAGAAAAGGGTTTTGTGGCGTAGTGAATTTTCCCCTCTTCGGTCTCAAGTTCTCTTGTGGATTGTGCCTTGCACAAGTTAAACATGCCGCGCAAAAACCATTCGAGTCAATATGGAGGTCACATGCTGGTTTACAGGCGAGTATGTAGCTGAGAAAATAGTTGAACTTCAAAACATCCTCTAAAAAAAATTACAAAAAAACTTAAATTACCCAGAACAGCTAGTGTTTAAACATTAGTACTCTAATCCATGAAGGACATCTCTCTCCAGACAGCGCCGAGTGTCTATTTTCTTCACGGCTGTTCCCTCATTCATGCTGAATTACCCAGAACAGCTAGTGTTTAAACATTAGTCTAGCTCCAAA
>NW_023416969.1:0-14525 GCF_002922805.2 Oryzias melastigma | reverse complement strand
CCAGGTAAGAAGACCACACACTGTAGTGTTGTAGAGGTGTAACTTGTGTCAACAACAGATGTGTTTTTTTTTAATTGACACATTTGATAAAACATGACTATGTGTTTTTCTGTTTTTTTTAATAAGGCGGAGGTTCCCGAGCACGTGGAGGTGAAACCCCGGCCTTCACCTGCCAGGCGTGCCAGGAGGGAGAGGGTGCCAGCCCAGGTATGACTGTGATTTTATTCTGTCAAAATGCTTCAACATGTAGTTTATAGTATAGAGTGTGATATTGAATACTTTTCATGTTTGTTTCCAGGACCATGTGGAGGTGACACCGAGGTCACCTACCAAGGACGTGGGGATGGACCGGCCTGTGGACCAGGTGAGGGGAGGGGAGGGGGGCTCAATAGTCTTTTTGGAGTGATATTCTTCTCTTTTTTTTTTAATTAACTGTTTTAATTTGTATTCCTACTTAACCTTTTTGTTGTGTGCTCCTTTAGTAAGACATGATTATTGGGCAAGTATGTTCGAAATCNTATTCCTACTTAACCTTTTGCTGTGTGCTCCTTTAGTAAGACATGATTATTTGGCAAGTATGTTCGAAATCTAAAATTCTTTTACTGAGCATTTATGAATTTGAGTTTAGGTGTTAAAGTGCAATTGTTGTTTAGGTTTTGTTATAGAAAAAGGAAATGTATGTTTTTTAATTTATTCACCAATGATAATACTGTCTTTTTTTGCATTTTCTAAAGGACCAGCAGCGGGGGCAGCCTGCTTCCCCAGGTAAGAAGATCAGCAAAGGTAAGAGCTGTTCTCCTTCCTGCATTTGCTGTCAGGTTCAGCCGCACACGGACCCCATCATTACATTTGGTTTGGACAACGACTGTGAGATGGTTCCTGCTCCCGCTAGTTTTGTGGTTGTGACAGACTCCAGTTCATCAGACTCCGAGGCGGGTGTCACATTTGGCTCCTCGGATGTTGAGCTGGAAACGTCTGAAGTTCAGGTTCCTGTTCCTGCTGCTGGTACGTTAAAGTTCAACAGCATCAGAGGTTCGTTTCATCAGGGAAATGAACTGTTTGGTCCGAATGCTGGGCGGCAGTGCATGGCCATCTCTTTGGTCGCTGCTGCCAAACACACTGTTAAAAGTGTGTTTCTGTGGGACAGCAGTGATTTAGATTCTGTGCTGCTTGCTGGAGATCAGGTTTACTCTGACCTGCTGAGACAGAACAAGATCACTGACTCAGCAGGTTTTCTGAGAGTGACTGATCTGCCAGATCAAGCAGTGGTAGATGGAGTTGAGTTATCGTGTGTGTTTGGGGAAGTGGTTAGTGGTGATGTTAACGTTAATTCAGGTGAGTTTATAGACGACGGTGTGTTTGTTCCTCTGAAGGAGGGTTTAGCTCGGATGACGGCACAGTACAACACATGTCTGCTGACATTGTGTGAAAATACGTGTGCCCTCATTGCCGAGAATGGACGCTGGGCTTTGACAGACTCCCATTCTCGGGATGCTGATGGGATGAGGGTTCCCGTTGGGACGAGCATTGTTCAGTTTTTTGATTCCGTTGGTGATATTCATGACTACCTGCAGAGGTTAGTCAAAGGAATTCCATTGACTGTTTTTGAAATTGTTGGTGTGATTTTTTCCGCTTCTGAAGCGTTTAACCATTTCCTAGGAAGCCCTTCAGCAGTTAGCTCCCTGAAACTCTGTAAAGATGACCTCTTCTCTGACACCTCAATGGACATCACACAGGAATCCAAAAAGACGGCAACAAAACGGAAAATAGGCGTAAAAAGTAAACTTGCAGGCCCATCATTCGAAGAAGACGTTAAAAAAGCAAAATTGGATGATGTTGCTGTCGAGGAACTGGGTGTATTTTTTACTAGAGAGCCTGAGCAGGAAATATTTTACTTTAATCCTTTAAATCGTGATGTTTGCCAGGCTCTGTGCTCAATTTTAGACATTGAGTTCCAAAAGTTTAATGCCCCAGTTTCCTCCCCCATTGGTTTATTAGGGCCACCATGCACCAACGAAAGTATAGTGGGAGATGGGAACTGTTTCTTTCGGGCCATCTCTCAAGCTGTGAGCGGATCGCAAAACGCTCACAGGAAAATTCGGTTAGCTGTCGTTAAACATATTGAAAGTAACCCTGATCAATATAGCTGGGTGACTGGACGTGAGTATTTCTCTGTAGCTGATTATATCACTAAATCTAGAATGCGTTTTGTTAGTGTTTGGGCAACAGATGTAGAAATTCAAGCTACAGCCGATTTATTGGGAGTTAATGTTTTTGTTTTGTATGATGGCAGGTGGCTTAGGCACGAAAGCAACGGTAGGAAATCATCAGAAAATGGGATTTATATCCAAAATTGTGGTGGTGTGCATTTTGAAACTGTTATCTGCGTCAAAAATCCACACCAGGTCAGCTGCGTTGGCTCTTGCAAGTCTTCTACAACTTATTACATGCGTTCTTATGAAAACATTAGCTCGTCAAATATAAAGAGTAATTTAACAATTGGCAATGAGAGCAAATGTGGACAGATTGGAAGAAAACACTTTCTGTCCAAAAAAAGAAATAAAATGTTGCAAAAATACAAAGGAAAAATTTACAGAGAAAGTAAGAAAGAAACTTTAAAGCATTTAGTCAAAAATAAATATTCAACAAATGCAATGTACCGACAAAAAGTAAAGGCAATTAATAGGAGACGTCAAAAACTAAGATATGTGGACAATTTGGATTATAGAGAAATGGCAAAGTCTAATGCAAAAATAAAATATGCTGATGTAATGGACAAAGTTAAAACAAAAAGAAAAGCAAAATATAGAGATGATCCAAGTCACAGGACCATAAAGAAAGCTCTGAGCATAGAGAAATATAAAAGGGATGCCGCACATAGAGTTAGAGTTAACGTTGCAAGCCAAAAGAAATATCGGGAAAATCCTGTGTTCAGAAAGAGTGTCATTAATAATGTTAAATTGAAGAGACAGTTGTTAAAAAATAAGCCACGGAGATTTCAGGAAGTCATGAAGGCCTTTCTAAGAAAGGTGGAACATGGTCCAGAGTTTGTTTGCTGTGTGTGCANGCTTAGATGACGACTGTGAGGTGGTTCCTGCTCCTGCTAGTTCGAGTGTTGTGGTTGTGTCAGACTCCAGTTCATCAGACTCCGAGGAGGGTGTCACATTTGGCTCCTCGGATGTTGAGCTGGAAACATCTGAAGTTCAGGTTCCTGTTCCTGCTGCTGGTACGTTAAAGTTCAACAGCATCAGAGGTTCGTTTCATCAGGGAAATGAGCTGTTTGGTCAGAATGCTGGGCGGCAGTGCATGGCCATCTCTTTGGTCGCTGCTGCCAAACACACTGTTAAAAGTGTGTTTCTGTGGGACAGCAGTGACTTAGATTCTGTGCTGCTTGCTGGAGATCAGGTTTACTCTGACCTGCTGAGACAGAACAAGATCACTGACTCAGCAGGTTTTCTGAGAGTGACTGAACTGCCAAATCAAGCAGTGGTAGATGGAGTTGAGTTATCGTGTGATTTTGGGGAAGTGGTTAGCGGCGATGTTAACGTTAATTCGGGTTTGTTTATAGACGACGGTGTGTTAGTTCCCCTGAAGGAGGGTTTAGTTCGAATGACGGCACAGTACAACACATGTCTGCTGACATTGTGTGAGAATACATGTGCCGTCATTGCTGAGAATGGGCGCTGGGCTTTAATAGACTCCCATTCTCGTGATGCTGATGGGATGAGGACTCCTGACGGGATGAGCATTGTTCAATTTTTTGATTCTGTGGGGGATGTTCATGACTACCTGCAGAGGTTAGTCAGAGGAAATCAGTTAACATTGTTTGAAATAGTTGGTGTTGTGATTTTTTCTGCTTCTGAAGTGTTAAACCCTTTCTTAGGAAGCCCTGCAGCAGGTAGCTCCCTGAAACTCTGTAAAGAGAGCTTCTTCTCTGACACTGCGATTGACACCACACAGGAATCCAAAAAGACGGCATCTAAACGAAAAATCGGCGTAAAAAGTAATCTTACAGGCTCATCATTTGAGGAAGGCGTTAAAAAAGCAAAATTAGATAATGTTGTTGTGGAGGAACTGGATGTAATTTGTACTAGTGAGCCTGAGCAGGAAATATTTTACTTTAATCCTTTAAGTCGTGATGTTTGCCAGGCTCTGTGCTCAATTTTAGACATTGAGTTCCAAAAGTTTAATGCCCCAGTTTCCTCTCCTATTGGTTTATTAGGGCCACCATGCACCAATGACAGTATAGTGGGAGATGGGAACTGTTACTTTCGGGCCATCTCCCAGGCTGTGAGTGGATCACAAAACGCTCACAGAAAAATTCGGTTAGCTGTTGTAAAATATATGGAAAATAACCCTGATCAATATAGCTGGATAATAGGTCGTGAGTATTCCTCTGTAGCTGATTACATCATTAAATCTAGAATGCGTTTCGTTAGTGTTTGGGCTACAGATGTGGAAATTCAAGCAACAGCTGATTTATTGGGAATAAATATATTTGTGTTGTTTGATGGCAGGTGGCTTAGGCACGAGAGCAACAATAGAGAATTATTGGCAAATGGGATATATATCCAAAATTGTGGTGGAGTGCATTTTGAAAATGTTGTCTGTGTTAAAGATCCACAACTGGACCGTTGTGTTGGCTGTTGCGTGTCTGACAACATGAACGTGAAAAGTTACTACATGCGTTCATGTGAAAAAAATGACATTATGTCAACAAACACAAACATTGCGAATACTATAATTGGCAATAGTGGAAAATTTACTTCTAAATACAATTTATACCTAAAACGACAACAAATAGCAAAAAAGTTTAAAGGAATTATTTACAGGGAAAATGAGAGGGAGAGGTTAAAGGATATAATTAAGAAAAAATACTTGAAAGATGCAATTTACAGAGAGAAAGTCAAGTCAAACAACAGGAGACGATTAAAAACATCATATACAGAAGATGAGAATTATCGAGAAATGGTAAAGTCAAAAGTAAAGGCAAAATATGCTGATGTCGCTGAGAAAATGAAAACCAAAATGAAAACAAAATATAGAGAAGATGCAGCCCACAGGGCAATGATGAAAGCTCTGAGTATAGACAAATATAAAAAAAATGCAGCACATAGAATTAAAGTTAACGTGACAAGCCAAAAGAAATATAGGGAAAATCCTGTGTTCAGAAAGAGTGTCATTAAAAATGTAAAATTGAAGAGGCAGCTGTTAAAAAAGAAGGCACAGAGTTTTGAGGAAGTCATGAAGGACTTCCTAAAAAAGGTGGAACATGGTCCAGAGTTTGTTTGCTGTGTGTGCAACAGACTTCTTTTTCATCATCAGGTTTTGCTGTGTAGCAGGGAGACTTACAGCAAAACTGCACAAATGGCAGAGATTGCAGATCGGTGCATTAGTGAGGACTACCTGCATCGCTGCAGCAGGGCCTGTGAGAGTCCATGTTCGTTTGAGGAGACAGCTAGGGGTGCTCTGTGGATTTGCCACAGCTGTGACTCAAAGTTAAAAAGAGGTCAGACCCCGCCTGAGTGGGTCGGTAATAAGTTGGAGGTTCATCCTGTCCCGCCAGAGTTGGCATGTTTGAATAGTTTAGAGCAGCATCTGATTGCCCTGCACATACCGTTCATGAAGATGCTTGCTCTGCCTAAAGGTGGGCAAAATGGGATTCATGGACCAATCACGTGTGTTCCTGCCAACTTGGTGCAAACAACCAATGTGCTGCCTCGGTCTGATATGGATGGATCTCTGTTGCGCGTCAAATTGAAACGAAAACTGACTTACAAAGGTCATTATGAGTATCAGTTTGTTGATACCATGCACATTAGGCGGGCCTTGCAGTATTTGAAACTAAATAATCAGTACTACAAAGACATAGAGTTTAACGAAGCTTGGCTCAATGACTTTTGTAAGGAAGAATTGGAAGATGAAAATCAAAACGAAGTTGATAACAAGGCGGACAAAACTGAACCAAAAAAAGAAGGGGCCGATGATGGAGAAGATGAGCTTCTCCATGACAGACAGACTCACTGCATGTTTCAGGATTCTGCTCTGCTTCCAGTGGACATCGGCCAAGAAGTCCTGGATCAGTACTTTGAGGATATTTTGAATTTGGCCCCGGCAGAAGGGAATAATCCGGTCCGGCTGTTATCCAATCGGGAAAATGAGGCTAAATGTTTCCCGGTTATCTTTCCCGATGGCAAAAATGTTTATCATGAAGTTCGGAAGCACAAATTAACTCTTTCACGTTATTTTAATAACAGGATCCTCCATGCCGACGGAAGGTTTGCGCAGAATGTTGAGTACATTTTTTTTGCCCAGTACATGTCGGAGGTGGAGAAGGTTGTGTGTAGTGTGTCTGTGGCTCTTCGCAAAGAGAAGACTGGACGTGCATCTGAAAGCGTAAGTGCCGATGCACGTTCCGAGAAATCTCTGAAGAAGCTGTTGGAAGTAGATCAGGGATATTGTTTCCTCCGGCCTATTCGAGGCACTCCGGCATTTTGGCAGGCCACACAGAAGGACTTGTTGGCATGTGTTCGTCAGCTGGGTCTTCCAGTGTGGTTTTGTTCCTTCTCGGCCGCCGACTTAAGATGGAAGAATCTCCTCGACACTGTGTTAAGACAGGAGGGGAGAACCCAAACAGCTGACCAGTTGGATTGGACGGACCGGTGTGATTTGTTGCGGAGGAACAGCGTCACGGCGGCACGCATGTTTGACTTCCGCTGGCATTGTTTCCTTAGGGAGGTTCTGCTGTCTCCCGCCAATCCGATCGGGAAAATTATTGATTATTTCTACAGGGTTGAGTTCCAGCAGCGTGGGTCCCCTCATGTTCATGTTTTGTTCTGGGTGGAGGGGGCTCCACAAATAGGGAAAGCGACGGTCGAGGAGGTCGCCGCATTCATTGATAGATACGTGACCTGCGAGATTCCTGTGGATGACGAGGTGTTGGCAGAGATTGTACTGTCTGTTCAGCAGCACTCCAGGAGCCACACAAAATCTTGCAAAAAAGGGGGGAAAGCATGTCGCTTCAACTTTCCCAGAACAGCATCCGGCCGAACATTTGTTATTGATGAAGAAAAGAAACAGAAATGTCCCAAATGTTCGGACCCAAATCAATTAGGCGCAACGGACGAAAAAGCAAAAGATCAATGCATCTGCTTTCAGATCATGATGAGGAAGCACGAAGCTGAGATGGCAGCAGAAGCATTGAACGAAATTACAAGAGAGGTCCTCGACGAGAAATCTAAATTTGACACCCTGGAGCAGATCTTCGAACATTTCCAAATTGACCAGGAAATATACGAAAGTCTGTTCAGGGCCTGTAGCAGGAAAAGAAAAGTCGTCTTAAAAAGAGATAAAAATGAAATCTGGATCAATCCGTACAACAAGTCCCTGCTAAAGTGTTGGAATGCAAACATGGACATTCAATACATCGTGGATGCTTATGCATGCGTCGTGTACATAATTTCGTACATTTCAAAAGACGAGCGCGAAATGGGTCTGTTGTTAAGGAACGCCCAAAAAGAAGCGGAAAAAGGAAACGCCAGTGCAAAAGAGTCACTGAAGAAATTAGGCACCGTGTACTTACACAATCGGGACGTGTCAGCTCAAGAAGCTGTTTATAGATTGGCCAACATGCATCTAAAAGAATGTTCCAGAAAAGTAGTGTTCATTCCAACCGGGGACAACATAGTTAGAATGAGCAAACCACTGGCTGTTCTGCAGGAGCAAGGCGAGTCAGGAAACCAGTGGATGCTCAACATCGTCGATAGGTACAAAAATAGGCCAATTAACGAAGAATTTGATGATATGTGCATCGCTACTTTTGCGTCGGAATATCGTTTACTGTCGAAAAATGAAAAATCTAAAAATGCGATAGAACTTAGGCATAATTGTGGCTTTATTGTTAGACGCACTCGAACAAAACCTGCAGTCGTCCGTTATGCGCGTTTCTCTGAAATGAAAAATCCAGAGCGGTTTCATTTGAGCATCCTTCAATTATTCCTCCCGTATCGCACGGACGACGACCTGAAACCGCAGGATTTCAAATTCTACCAGCAATTTTACGAAAAGGGTACGGTGCGTCTTAGAAGCGGCGAATACACTGTTGAAAGTGTCGTCGATCGGAACCGGGAGAAGTTCGAGCTTGAAGCCGACGCGTTAGAGCTGGCTCAGTTTGAACTGTCGGATACTGAGATTCTGGAAGCTGCATGGGACATGTTGGTCCCCGGAGCACAATTGGAGCAGAGAGAGTGTGCTCAAGAGCTGCAGGAGAGACAGTCAGCGGATAGAGAGGTCGGGGAAGATCAGGAGCCGGAGATTCCAGATCTGGATGTTCTCCGTGCTGAAGCTGCTCACCTTGAAAGGAATCCAGGTCTTAGTAGGGAGGAGGGGTTGTTGCTGATTAGCTCTCTGAATCAGCTGCAACTCTCCACCTTCTTTTATGTCAGAGAGTGGTGTCTGAAGAAAGTGGCTGGTCACAACCCAGATCCTCTGCACATGTTCGTTACAGGCGGTGCAGGGACTGGAAAGAGCCACTTGATCAGAGCAATCCAGTACGAGGCCACGAGGTTGCTGTCACCTCTGTGTCTCCAGCCGGACTCCATCTCAGTTCTGCTCACCGCCCCCACTGGGATTGCTGCCTATAGTCTGAAGGCATCAACAATTCACACAACATTTGGAATCGGTAAAGATATCCGTCTGCCGTACTGTCCTCTGGGTGAGGACAAAGTTAATTCTATGCGCGTTAAATATCACGATTTGCACATTTTGATTATTGATGAGATTTCCATGGTGGACCACAGACTATTGACTTACATCCACGGCAGACTACGACAAATCAAGCAAACAGGGGACTTTTCCCCTTTTGGGAAAGTTTCAATTATTGCTGTCGGCGATTTCTATCAGTTACCTCCCGTTAAAGGGAAACCACTTTATGCAGAAACATCTGATGTAAATTTGTGGTCCACGTTCTTCAAGGTGGTTGAACTGAAAGAGATTGTCCGACAGAAAGACCAAGCATTTGCACAAATGTTAAACAGAATTAGGACGCGTTCAAAAGAAACTAAATTGTTACCTGGTGATGTGCAAATGCTGAAGCAGCGTGAAACAGGCGAGGGCAGCACGGCTTTACACATTTTCCCCACAAATGCCCAAGTGTTTGCACACAACTTGGAGCAGCTACAAACAATTTGTGAAGATTATTTTGAGATTAGTGCAGAGGATTTCATTCCAAGTAAAGAAACAGGAAATCTGGAACTGATGAGTGGGCATCATAAAAAAGTCAAGAACAGCTGTTTGGAAGAGAAGCTGCTCTTAGGCGTGAACGCTCGTGTGATGTTGTGCAAAAATTTAGACATCACCGATGGATTAGTAAATGGGGCATGCGGCATAGTCACCCACATTGAATTCCATAAAGGTAGGGGTTTTCCAAAATGCATTTATGTTAAATTTGACGACGGGGAAATTGGAAAAATATCTCGGAGAACTTGTGCTAAAGCCGACTTGCCTGGTTCCACTGCTGTAGAGCCCGAGGAAGAGCGGGTTAATAACAAGGGGGGGGTGAGGCGACAGTTCCCACTCAAACTGGCATGGGCATGTACTGTCCACAAGGTTCAAGGCCTGACTGTCGATGAGGCGGTAGTTTCGTTCAAGAAGATCTTTTCTGCTGGTCAGGTCTATGTTGCTGTTAGTCGGGTTCGGACGATTCAGGGGTTAATCATTCGTGATTTTAAAGAAAAGGCAATTTATTGTAATAAACATGCGAAGGCTGCTCTGGAGAAAATGCCCCCCCTCCTGACTGATGAAAGAAGATGTGATCCGTCTTCTTTCAATGTTTTTTTGCTGAATGTTCAGGGACTAACCAGACATGTCTCTTATCTGGCCCACTGCACACAGCAGCTGCAGCCTAACTGCATTGCTGTGACAGAGACATGGCTGACCCCTAATTCTGACTTAGACGCTGTCCAAATTGACGGCTATAGTTTCCACAGCCGTCCACGAGGCCTATCTTACAGTGGTACCAACCCAGCATTGGTTGGGCTGAGGAGTCAGCAACATGGTGGAGTTGGTATCTACTGTGTGGACGGAGGTGACAATGAGATTTTGGAGAAGCCAGACCTTAATTTGGAGTGTGTCATTTACAGGAGTCTGGCTCTAGATTTAGTCATAGCAGTAGTTTATCGCCCCCCCTCCTATCCTGTAGTGCTGTTTAGATCCCACCTACAGGATTTAGTGATTTGGCTTGAGAGTAAAAGTTCAACGGTTGTGGTGATGGGAGATTTTAATGAAGACATCCCGAAGTCCTCTTCAATTTGTAACTTAATGACACACAGAGGCTTCACTCAGCATGTCACTTCTCCCACTACAGAGAGGGGGGTAACGATTATAGATCATGTGTATGTTAAAACAGACAAATTTGTTGTAAATGCTGTGGTCAGTCAAATTTATTTCAGTGACCACGAGGGGATCCTCTGTTCATTCAGTGCAGCATGAGGGGTGAGGCTTTCTGCTGGAGACAGCCTGGTGTTTATTGCAGCCTCTGAAGCCATGGATGGTTTTTGTGTGAGTACTTAATGATGTTGTTGGCGTCATTCTGGGCCTCTGATCTGCTTTTTTTTTGTCCTCTAGTTGTTGATCAATTTGATTTCCTGCCACAGGGCTCTTGTGTTGGTGTTTCCCCTGTAGCAGCCCTGAAGTTTCTGGCTCTAGCTTCTCTTGGCAGCCTAAATGGAGGTCTTGGTGAGTGTGTTTATAGTGTGTGACGTCTACTGACTTGAAGGCTGTGCGTCGTTTCTTCTTCTTTTTTATAAATGCGTATATCTGTTACACCAGGGTTTGTGGTTAGGAAACTTGCAATTAGTCTGAGAGGAGATTGTCATTTTGATGGGATTGTTTGATGGGGGTCCAAGTGTAATTTTTCTCATAATTTTTCTCAATTTTTCCCTTTCGTGCATGCGTTCATTTTTAAATTTCATCTAAAAAAAAAAAATACCTTGTAAATGTTCATTGTTATGAAATGTTTGGTTTCTTTTACTGTATTTCAACAAGCATGTGACACAAAAACAACAATTTATAATATGTGGTTCTTTTTTTACTGTCAATAATTAGGCAAAATATATTTAATTAACTATGTGAAGTCACATGCTGGTTGGGCTACGGGTTTTGCTTTGCCTTCCATGTTCAGTCAAAAAAGCAAAAGGCACTGGTAGTTGGTACTCTGGCTTCTGCTAGATGGGGTTCAACTCCCTGCGGTGTCCTTGCAAATTATTTGACTTTGACATGAAACATTAAAGTAAATTGTTTTCCCCAAAAAGACAAAAGTATTTCAAGAGTTCCAGTTTTTTGGAATTGACTATACCAACATTAAATATATCTAATCTAAAATGCATAATTTGTGTAAATGTTTTTGTTTGTTTTGTAACAACCTGACACTTCTTTCCCTATGAGTTTCAGATATGAAGGGGATTTCAGATGTGCTGCAGTCTTTACATGAGAAAGCAAAGAGGATGCTCCAGTCTGACATGCTATAACCTCTTAACTCCTGACGTCCACGTCTATTAGACAGGCTGTCTACTCTTTTCTTTTTTCATAGAGGTATTCCTCTAAATCAAGTTTTTCTAACTCCTGAGATATTTGCATCTGAAGTTAAAAGGATGATTGTTTTTTTTATATGATTGTTCAAGAGATGGAGAAAAAAACAGTTCCAAGCCAACCGCAAGTTGATTCCCACCGTTTGCAGTAACTAGCAGTTAAAATATTCCTCTCTTCGTTTCTTTTCCCTTGTTTTTTGGGATTCTAAATTTTTTTTAAGCATGTCTTCTGTACCTCACACACTGTGAGTCTGTTTGTCACAGCATGACTGCGGAATTCTAATCCACTCGGACAGAACCAATTTCCTATAAGGGTTGGGGGTCTGCAGACGTTGATGTTTCCTAAGTTGATGTTACATAAATATTGGTGCTTTGAAATGGAAAATAAAAATATTTATGATTATATATTGGCTATTGGTTTACTGAAATTATTTTTCTGTTTTGTCATTCTGTCATCATAAGGGGCCTCTGTTGGATCCCCCTCAGTCTCGGCCCCTAGAATCAGCCACCGGCGCACAGGAGCTGGTGGCGCCTTAAATCAGCTGCATTTAATTAATTAATTAAATGTGTCACTAAAGTAGCTAGCATTGTTATCAGCATCGACTGTCACAGAAAAGCACAAGTTCTTTATAATGTGATGCCAGTTGAGAATGAAAGATATCCTTTTTTTCATCAACTATCAAGATTCTTGTGCGTACAAATGAGCCAGGAGCTGGATGCAACATATTGACATAAAAACCCTTCTTTCAAAATTGTGACTTTTATGTTGGATTTATCTTCATAGCATCCATATCATATTTTGATCACCTGGGGTCACTGAACAGATTGAAGTGAGTTTCAGAAGAATTGACAAAAGTAGACTTTTGGATTTCCTTGGCAACAGAGGTTATTTGCTAACCACACCCCCATTCCTTAAATGTTCACAACCTTGTTAAATTACTGGTTTCAGCTTTAGCCTGGGATCAACATATTAAATTCACACAATACTTTGTTGAAAAATGTGCAGGTAATAGGACAACACCACTTTTTCAACCTCACTATGTGCACACCATTCAAAATCTACAAATTCTTATTGCAACTTTTTATTTATTTATTTTTTTTTTGCAATTGCTTCCTGGTGATGCCCAAGAAGTTAAGAAACGACTGAAAGATCGAAATCAATCTCTACAAGGAGTTTTTGATTGTAGGTGGTAGGATTTTTTTTTTTAATTCAAGGTGGCAGCATCATCCCAAAGTCTGTCATTGAAAATCCAATGTGCGTGAAAATTCATGTAAATCGGACAAACAAAAGGTTCATTGTAACTCACTTGAAAATCGCCAAACCTTAAGACTGACTCAAAATGGCCGCCAAATCGATGGTCGTGCAGCCATCCCATAAAATCTCAAATTTTACTTTGGATATCCCTAACAAAGCACTGTTTGTTTTGTCCAGGTTAGCTAAGACTGCAGCAGTTGCAAATTCACCACGCGCACGGAAATCACATCCTACAATATCTGAGTATCTGAGTGTTTTAAAAGCCAATTGAAGACGTTTCTTTTTAGTAAAGCTTTTAGTTGATATTTTCATTTTATTTTACCTTTCCCCAGCCTCTGAACTTTTGTCTGCTATTAGTATTTTATCTTTTCACGCTATAATTCATATGTACTGTTTTATTGATTTGTCCTGTACTTTATCTTTTGTGAAGCACTTTGTGAGTGGTCCTCTGTGAAAAGTGCTATATAAATAAAGATTTACTTACTTACTTACTTACTTACAACTTTTAATTTTAACATTTCTACACAATCAGTCCACAATCATGCTCAATGAGTTGAAAACCATTGATTAATTTGCATTTGTAGCTTGTAATAAGTATTGTTCTAGGTATTTTTTGACAGCCTTTTTCCAAGGTCAAAGGTCAATGAAACGTGGTTTTTGTGGAATCAAGCTGGCGGCATATTCCTAAAGTTTTGCTAATAAGTCACAATAGTTTTATAGTTTTAAGTACTTTATTTCAAAATGGCAGCTTTTTTGTTGGTTTTATCTCCATGGCAACTATTTTTTGTATTTGTCACCTTAGGTCAATTAATAAATTGACGTTAGTTTCACAAGAATTGGACAAAGTAAAATTTGGGGATTTCCTTAGCAATTGAGGTTATTAGCTAACCATGCTCACATTCCTTATATGTTCATATCTAATGTCATGATAAATGTAAAAGCTTCAACCTGGGATCAACATATTCGATTTTGATAGCAAGCTGCCCGCCTATACGCACCTTCACCGGCCTCGAGGCCCAGCTTTGACACAAGCTCAGTTTCTAAGCAGCCACTATGCCCCCCCAAATCCCATCCCTCTAGCACAGTACAGCTGGGGTAAGATGTAAGTGAGAAATTTCTTAAAAAGGCACTTTTTTTCAAAATGGCAGCTTTTCTGTTGGTTTTATCTCCATAGCAACCATTTTATGTTTTGTTCGCCTGTGGTCACTGAACAGATTGACGTTAGTTTCACAAGAATCGCCCTAAGTACATTTTTGGATCTCCCTAGCAACAGAGGTTATTTGCTAACCACGCCCACATTCCTTATATTATCATATTGTAATTTATAATACTTGTTGAAGCTTTATTCTGGGATCAACGTATTACATTTTCATAACAAGCCGCCCGCCTATACACACCTTTGCCGGCCTCGAGGCCCACCTTTAACACAAGCTCACCTGCTAAGCAGCCACTATGCCCCCCCCCCCAAATCCCATCCCTCTTGTACAGTACAGCTGGGGTAATATGTAAGTAAGAAATTGCCTAAAACGCCCCTTTTTCAAAAAGGTGGCTTTTCTGTTGGTTTTATCTCCATAGCAACCATTTTATGTTTTGTTCCCCCGAGGTCACCGAACAGATTGACGTTAGTTTCACAAGAATCGGCCAAAGTAAATTTTTTGATCTCCCTAGCAACGGAGGTTGTTTGC
>NW_023416968.1:73784-75913 GCF_002922805.2 Oryzias melastigma | reverse complement strand
TTAGCCAAAACAGCTAGCATGAATATATTAGCCTTACTCCAAAACAGCCTAAATTAGCCTTAATTAGCCAAAACCACTAGCCTGTAGCTGAAACATTAGCTAAACTCCAAAATAGCATGAAAAACTTAAAAAAAAAGAAGTCAAAACTAGCCAAAATAGCTAGCATTTAGCTGATATGTTAGCTAAAGTGCAAAATATCCTTAAAAATCTTAAATAGTCCAAAAAGCTAGCAGAATGGCAATTTTTAAAGCTTTAAAAGCATAATTTCTAACATAATTATGAACAATCAAAAGGCAGGAATATTATTCCAGATTAAATCAACTTAAACCTTAAATAATTTTCAGTATTTTACTCTCCATAAAAATATATTTTTGCAAAATTATAAAAGTTAGAAATAAGCACAAGATAACATCGGGCCATTAATAACAGTAAAATAAAATGATCTGGAGGGCCGGATCCGGCCCCCGGGCCTTGACTTTGACACGTGTCCTAAATAATATTCTATCTGGGGAATTACTGTAACATTTTGAGTTCTGTCTGAAAACTCCAGTCACTCCAGATCTCCACTTCAGAGCCATATTTATCTGGCTCCTCTGGTTCAACACAGTAAAACGCCTAACTAAACTCAGTCATAATTTAGCTCCAAATGATTCTTTAATTGTGCCAAAAGCATCAGCAGCAGGTTTTATAACTCATTTAGTTTAAAAGTAGACACAAATAAAGTTGGAAAAACTGTGTGTTTCATGTTGCGCACAGATGCTGTTTTATATGTCTGCAGATTCATTTGTGAGTGTGGGGCACGAATGTGAAATAATAAACATGCCGCCTGGTGCTGAGGAGGAAAGACTGTGGCTGCAGTCGAACTGTGATGCGGTTCAGACTGTTAAGTTTATGGACTGGATCTTATTGAAGGCAGGCGGGGTCATAAACTCTGCAGCAAAAAAAAAAAGATGGAGGAGCCCCTGAGGCTGCCAGACGAATGACACTTTTTCAAACTGTCAGAAGTGGAGCAGAAGACCACAACAGGGCCCTGCTGGTTTCTGTTTGTCATCGGTGAATGACCATCGACATGAGAAATGGTGTCATCACTGAACATAGAAAGTTTGCACCTGCATTTTCCTTATTTATTCTTCAGAGACTCTTTATCTTTTTTCTGCTGAAATATCTTCTCATTCTTTGATATCTTTTCGTCTCGCCATTTCCGACATCCAGCACGGCAGATGCGGCGTCCCCCAGCTGNACCAAGAGTTATCAACAACCTGACACTGAGCTGAAGACAACCTGCGTGAACTTGAAGACAGCCAAGTTGGTTAGTATTCCAAGAGTAATATTGTTCTCGTATAAAAGTGACTGAATTGTGTCTGTCGTTATAGATGCAACTCAAAAAACACAAAACCATTTGGCGAATGAAATAGTGGAAGTACGTTTCATATCTGAGCCCTACCTCTTCAGAGAAGACTAAAGAAAAGCTGGAGAGGTAGTGAGCTAAAAGAGAAGCAGATTAAAGCCACACACTGTTGAAACTATTATTTTTGTAAATAAAATCTTTAACACAAAAGCACACTAGTCATTTATTTTTACGGAAGAAAGAAAGTTACAAAAGCACCAGCATACATATAATACCATTATTACTATCTAACATATTTGCTACATCAAATAGTTATCAAACCATCATCCAGATAAAATGGCAATCACACCTTTGATCATGCATTTCATGAACAGCAAACATCGACAAAGCTTTAACCTCGGAGAACCCGAGGGGTCAAATTTGACCCCTTTTATTCATTTCTTTTTTAGCTTTCTTGTATAATTTTTTTTGTCCTTTTTCAAAAATATATTTTTTTCCTTTGTTAATTTTTTTGCCACTATGATGGGTAAACAAATTGTCAAATTAATTTTGATAGCTGAGAAGAAAATTGTTTCATGGGATCTGCAAGGTTAAAAATGGTTATGACAGCATGGACACTTGGATGTTTTAACAGCCGATAACCAGCAGATGTCACTGTTCCAAAGCGTTATTAGTGTTTTGCCATCACTAAGAACAGGCAGGTGATGGTTCCAGGCTGCAGGGTTAGACTGTAGACCAGAGAAAACAGGGACTCAAAGCTCAGAGGTAGGCTCACTACCAC
>NW_023416968.1:68596-71663 GCF_002922805.2 Oryzias melastigma | reverse complement strand
ACAGCTAGCATGTAGCGGAAAAAAATGCTAATTTTTTAAATAGGCTGAAAAACTGAAAAAAGCTTAAATTAGCCAAAACAGCTAGTATGCAACTGAAAAAAATAACTAAATATCTAACTAGCCTAAAAAGCTGAAACAATCCTAAATTAGTCAAAATAGCTAACATGTAGCTCAAGTATTATATAAACTCCAAAATAGCCTAAAAAGGCCTGCATTAGCAAAAGCAGCTAGCATGTAACTGAAAAAGTAGCTAAACTCTAAAATAGCCTCAAAAAAGCCTAAATTAGCCAAAACAGCTAGCATGTAGCTGAAATATGAGCTAAACTAAAAATAGCCAAAAAAAACCCCAAAATATCAGTAAATGGCAAAATAGTCCAAAAAGCTAACAGAATGCCATTTTTTACATTTTAAAAATCTAACCTCTTAAGATAATTATGAATAATAAAAAGGCAGGAATATTATTCCAGAATAAATCAACTTAAACCTTAAATAACTTTCAATATTTCACTTTACAGAAAAAAATCTTTTGTCAAAATTATACAAGTTAGATATGAGTGCAAGATAACATCGGACCATTAATAACAATAAAATAAAATGATCTGGAGGGCCAGATAGAATTACCCGGAGGGCCGGATCTGGCCCCCGGGCCTTGACTTTGACACCTGTGATCTACAAAAACAATTGTTCAGCTCCATGACATTACTTTTCAGTAAAAAGAATCACTGAAATTAAAGAAAGACCAGACTTGATATAGAAATGATTCCAGTAACTCCAGAATAGCATGACATTCACAAATATTAAATCAGGTTTAAGATAGTCAGATAGAGATTTGTTTTTCAAGTTTCAGTCTTTTTTTTCTCCTCCTGGTTGAAGACTTTTCCGTCAGTCGTCTCTCTCCACTTCAACTTCACTCCAGTCACTCCGTTCTCTTCCAGTTTCTGCTGAAGCTGAGGATGAAATACATTTTAGGAAACTTCAATTGTTTTTACCAGATAGTTAAAACTATTGGAATTCCAGACAAACCTTTTCCAGCAGCTTTTCTTTCACAGCAGCATCGTTCAGAATGTCAGAGTTCTCCACCTTCAGTCTAAGCTTTACCACACTCTTCTGTATTTGGGCTGAATCAAAACAGAAGTTAAAGTGTCATTAATTTCACTGAAGAATAACCGTACATTTAGAAGATAGATGTATACGTTAGTGGAATCTCAGAATAATGTAATGATGAAATCACCTTTAGGAGGACCATAACAGACAAATGGATTTCTGTTTTCACAAGGAGACAAATACCAGTAATTTGTATTATTTACATATTGATTACCACATCTGGCACTGAAAACTCCAGGCCAAAGTAATAAATTGGTTGGTTTTTGGTAGAAAAAGAAGTTGCTCCTATCAGACCAGGAAATGTTTGAATCTCTATTAAGACCAAACCACACATTCTGATCAATAGGTTTCACAGAATAAAGCTTCATCCAGTCGGTATCGTTCCTCAATGTGGCCAGGTCTGTGAAGTTCTGTCTACAGTATCTCTGAGCGCTGGACCAGTTCATTCTCTCATTCACAAAAACATATTCAGGATTCTGCTGTGTTCCTGTGGATTACAGAGACAATAAATTACAGATTTAGGTTTTATAAATTAACAATTAAATATATCGTTGTGAAATTCTTACCAGTATAGCACACAAAAGGAAATAATGAACTGCAGCTTGAGTCTGACCAATGGTGATGCTGGGAATGCCAGTACACAATCATACAAATCTGATCACCACGAGAATTAAAGGAATCTTCTGAACTCCAGTAGTTGTAGTTGTAGTTGAAGCTGCTATAATAGCTTCCTTTAAATCCATCAGACCATCTCCAGTTGATGCTACTGTACAAACCGGTCCAAAAGTAAGAACTGTAACCAGCAGATGAAACTATGTTCATGACTTTGTCCATTTCTTCAGATGTTTCAATGGTGGCCAGATCTGTGTATTTCTGTCTGCAGTAGGTCTGAGCTTCGGTCCAGTTCAAAGATTGACCAACATAATGGTACTGACGGGTGAGGAGGCAGGAGGAGAGGATGAAGATATCTGTGACAAAAACATCTTTGATTCAGTGACCAACAATTGAACTTTCTTCCAACTTGATTAAAATGAGACAGAAGTTGATGTTTTTAGTAAAGAGTGAAAAAAAAAATTCTTCAAGCTGGTTCCCACTAAAAAAGATACCTCCAGTTCCTGACAAAAAAAACAACTAACTTTGGGAAGAAAGGCTTTACAGAATATGACTTCTTTAAATTCTTAACATAGCTTTAAGTTCACATTGGACTTCATTCCCTCTGCCACAAATGTCAGATTCTAAGATCCTATAAAAGCTCTTTAGAATGTGATTTACGAGGTTCTACCGAAACCAAAAGAAGCTGCTGTAAACGGAGCCGCATTTCGGTGATTAGTTTAATTAAAGGTCTGTTTGTCTGAGGACATGTCAATCACTTCTACTCTCTGCAGTACTTTGAAACTCTAGTCTGAAACTCTGTCAATCATCATGAATATATTGAGAAAGAGGCGGGTGCAGCAGGAAATCTGGTGCTGCACTGACTGCAAGTCACCCGGAAGACTACAAAACAATGCATAGTGGGAAACGTTGTCCTGGTAGTTCTTTCACTTAGACAGGATGCTGATCAGTAATGATTGGTGCTAAATGAAGGAAATCTGTGGATTTTGTAACTCTTACTGGAAAGTAGTCATTGAACCTTTGTGGTCAGACGATGCAGGAGAGATCTCCTCCAGGGCTGAGGGCTGCTCTTCCTCCGGGTTCACCCCCGTCTGGACTAATGCTGCCACAAACTATTATTTCAATAGTCGACTAATCACTGATTATTTTTTCCTATTAGTCGACTAATTGGGTCATGCGCAAAACTAGCTTTAAACTAACTAGAAATTAGATACATAGCATTGCCTGCGATGATGATAGTGTGTATTCTGTAAGATGAAAACGCTGTAGCTGATAGCCAGCTAAAATATTAGCTAAATGCCAAATTAGCCTAAAAAAACAAAACAAAAAAAAAATAAATAAATAAATAAAA
>NW_023416968.1:54716-65885 GCF_002922805.2 Oryzias melastigma | reverse complement strand
CCTCTACTGTAATAGTTAAGGTGAGGTGTATCGTATTTGTCCTTTTGCTGATGTTATTTGCGCGTACAGTGTATTATGTGTGACCAATGACAAAAACTAATGGAAATTCATGTTGGAACCACATTGCCCGCACATATTTTAAGTCCATCAAATTTTTGTTGTTGGTCACATGTATTGACTTAACCTAAACCCTAACCCTACCTCAAGCACAGGACGCTGAAGAAAGTTCAGCACTGGATGCACGTATTTAGAAAATGACATGCAAATAGTCCCTTTCATGTCCTTTAAGACATTCCTTAAATGATCTGATTGCCTCTCTGCACTGCAACACCTCATCGTGGTCATGGTGTTGTTCTGCGCTTTGGATTTTTCTTTTTCTTTTCATATTTTTGTGTCACTTGGGTTGTGTAGCTTCCAATGTATTATATGTCAGATGTTTAACCATGTGTTATAAGTCAGTGACAGTCTGCATAATGACAAACACTGTTGCAACTCCAGAATCTGTGAATTCTTGTTTTTGAACGTCACCTTAATCGTTGTCTTTATGAACTTAATTAACTTTATTGCATGGTCTATGCACTATGCAGTGTTATGAGCGAAGTTATTTCTTTGAAAAATATGTTAGGAGCTTCTAAGACGACATTTACTCTAACACTTTTTGTCTGCGAATGTTTGTCCCTCAACATCTGTCTGATCCTTGTTGTTTTTCAGTTTCTCCTTCAGAGTATCCAATTCATCATCATGCTGGTAAAATAGCTATTGGAGTAGCAACTGTTGGGGTGGTTCTGGTGTTCATTGGAGTCTACTTCTGGTGCAGAAAAAGAAATGGTGAGAAACATCAAAATCCCAAACATTTAAATTTAGCCCTGATTGCTGAAACACAAAAAAAGAAAAGAAATACCTGGGGACAACAATGGACAGCAGTCTGTCTTTCAGACACCATGTGGGTTTTATCTATAATGTTTGTGCTATTCTAGGCATGTTTACATTAGAAGTGGGTCTTCTGGATCCCACAAGACAGTGTGGAGAATATTTTTATTCAAGGATTTTTTTATCTTCACTGGTGTCTGTGGCAGACATAAAATCCTCTCCACCTTTGTCATGGGAGAGTTCACATATCAATATAAGGGTGGGGTCATTTGGACCCTGTAAGAGAGGACAAGGGTTAAAAAAAGCACAGTAACGCCACTGTGATAAAGAGGCTGAGACATCAGGATCAATTTGCAAACGGTTTCACAGAACAGAGCAAGGGCAAGACATAGACAGCGTCCATTGTCAGGCAATGGTCAAAAACACAGAGGTGAGGCAGATGAACGAATAAACAGGCGTGGGTCAAAAACACAGAATCAAACTAGATAAACCTGCTCAGACTGACAGATAGGCGTTCGAGCGCGTTCCCCGTGGTGTCCTGTGGAGGGTGCTCTGGGAATATGGGGTCCGGGGAGCCTTACTCAGGGCTGTCCGGTCTCTGTATGACCGGAGCAGGAGCTTGGTTCGCATGGCCGGCAGTAAGTCAGACCTGTTCCCGGTGCATGTTGGACTCCGGCAGGGCTGCCCTTTATCACCGGTTCTGTTCATAGTCTTTATGGACAGAATTTCTAGGCGCAGCCAGGGGCCGGAGGGGGTCTGGTTTGGGGACCACAGGATTTCCTCTCTGCTCTTTGCAGATGATGTTGTTTTGTTGGCTCCATCGAACTTGGACCTCCAACATGCATTGGAGCGGTTTGCAGCCGAGTGTGAACCGGCCGGGATGAGGGTCAGCACCGCTAAGTCTGAGGCCATGGTTCTTGACCGGAGAAAGGTGGTTTGCCCTCTCTCGGTGGGTGGAGTGCTCCTGCCTCAGGTGGAGGAGTTTAAATATCTTGGGGTCTTGTTCACGAGTGAGGGAAGATCGGACTGTGAGATCGACAGGCGGATTGGAGCGGCGTCCTCTATTATGCGGTCGCTGTACCGGTCCGGTACAGACCGGTCCGTGGTGAAAAGAGAGCTGAGCCAGAAAGCAAAGCTCTCAATTTACCGGTCGATCTTCGTTCCAGTACGCACCTATGGTCATGAACTTTGGGTCGTGACCGAAAGAACGAGATCCCGACTACAAGCGGCTGAAATGAGTTTTCTCCGCAGGGTGGCTGGGCGCTCCCTTAGAGATAGGGTGAGAAGCTCAGTCACCCGGAGAGAGCTCGGAGTAGAGCCGCTTCTCCTCCACATTGAGAGAAGCCAGTTGAGGTGGCTCGGGCATCTGATCCGGATGCCTCCTGGATGCCTCCCTGGTGAGGTGTTCCGGGCATGTCCAACTGGGCGGAGGCCCCGGGGAAGACCCAGGACACGCTGGAGAGACTATGTTTCTCGGCTGGCCTGGGAACGCCTCGGGGTCCCCGCAGAGGAGCTGGAGGAAGTGGCCGGGGAGAGGGAAGTCTGGGCATCTTTGCTCTGACTGCTGCCCCCGCGACCCGGTCCCGGATGAAGCGAAGGAAGATGGGATGGATAATAATGTTAATGTAATTATTAATAATAATATATTAATAATGATAGATTAATAATAATATGAAAAAGAAAAGTAAAAAAAAAACAAACGTTTTTTTTTCTTTCTTTATTTAGTCTGAAAGCATCATCGTTGTTGTCACTTAAACTAACCGACATTTGTGTTTGTTTATGAGAGAGAAAATAAAGAAACATTACTTTTATGGTTGAGAATCTTCGTTTCTGGAAACTTCTAAACTTTTGACCGTCCTCGACCAGAAGTAGTCAGACTGTGATCACGTTCTAGCTTTACGGAAGTCATTCGGGGCCCAATTAAAAAAGGGTCCGGGCGGTTTGTCCGAACCTACTCTAACCCAAACCTTGACGCGGGTCGGGTCCCCAAATCCTGCTGATCGTCCTGTTCCGGGATCGTTCCGTGCACCGGAAACGCTGATATTTCGCGATTTTGGAGCCCCTTTTGGGGAGAAGTCCAGCAAAACAGACAAACTACGAACTGTATGTCCAAAATAAATGTATATCCTGATAGTAACGAGTGCATTTCTCGCTAGAAATATTGTCAAAATAAAGATTAGTCCACAAAATATTTTATTCTGAGTGATTTTCCACCAAAAAAGAGTGAATATCCCACCGTGTTTTTGCTATCGACAGGTAGAAACTCAAAAGTCACGTGATCAGTCACGTGATTCGGCGCACCCCCGTAGAAATGAATGAGAGAATGAGACGTAGCAATTCCACAATTTAGACCCGTTTTTTTGTGAAACTGCTACGTTTTTCCCTGTGGACAAACGTGGGTACTGAACGTTTTTGGAGGAGACTGGGTTGGCTGTCGACATTTTTAGATGAGGATTTACTCTGTAGAAATAGATTTCACGTCTGAGGTTATGTGCTTTGGACTTTTTCATTGTTTAACGTTCGTTTTTCTTTATTTCACTGTTTTGGTTGTAGCTTATAAATTATAAGTTGCGTATACGCGCATAAAATCACATCTTTGCCGCACTTTTCCAGCTTCAGCCTGAATTAGACGTAGCCGTCTGAGGAGCGCGAGACAAACTTGAAACCTGGTCGTGTTTTCAAACTGAAAAAACATCCAGCTGTTCACTTGTTAGGATGTTTATTTATTTGTTTCTAAATACAGCTGAACGCGCTTCTCACGTGCATCTGATCAGACTGTAACGGGGCAACGCATGTGAACTGACAAGCTGCCGCTGCTGTGGCGCGCGCGAGAGGGGGACACGCCGTTCTCCAGCGGCGTCACCCAAATGCTCCTTTTATCTCGACAAAAAGGAATAAATGTAAGTAAATCCCAAAGGACCGCCTGACAGAATCAAATGTTGGAATGGTTCTCCCTCAAAGGCTTGAACAATGACTTGTACAATTCTCCCGAGCCGCCGTTATTATAGTAGAAGCTGTTTACATCCACGGTCTCGTGGTCGAGAAGATGGGTTGCAAATGGCGATATCAGTTTCAGGAAGTGACGGTGAAAGCGGCGGCCTACTTTCGCGAGGAGAGGAAGTAATGCATTTCCAATTGGGGACCTCATTGCTCGCTCAGTCCATTATTTTTACAGTCAATGAGTACAGCATAAAATGATTAAAGAAACACTGTGGGTAAAAACATAAAATAAAAATTAAATGTAAAATCAGAGCAAAATTTCATGTGTGAGTCAAAGCTCAACTATAAAAATGAGTCTTGAGTCTAGTTTCCAAGATGGACGTGGAAGACGCTCGTCTGATATTTAGTGTCAAAGCGTTCCAGAGTTTGTGAGCACAGACAGAAAAGACTCGCTCCTCCTGCATTTCCTTTAGACCTCGGTACCTCAAGGAGAAGCTGATCAGGTTTATAACCTCATTTGATCAGTTACTATGACAAATAAATGAAAATGTAGTTTGTTTTTAATGTCATGATATAAAATAATTTACATCATAATATAATTTTTTTTCCATATCGTCCAGCCCTACTCTGAACTGCTGCTGTTTTCATTCATCATGAAGTTTAGTGTATACTCTGCATCAGTCAGGATGAAGAGCAGCTTGATCTGAAGCAGGAGACTGAAACCTTGATGGAGATTCCTGCTTTGGAGGAACATGTTGACAGTGAAGCAGATGGAAACAATCAGCAGAGCTTTAATGGAACTGATAGTCAGGATGAAGAAGGAAACCAACATGAAGAACCAACATCAACTCCAGATGAAGAGACAGAGCCACAGAACAGAGATCAGAGGAAGAGACACAGAAAAGAGAGTTATACATCGGGGGGGAGGGGGGTGTCTCTCCCCTAGCTGTTCGCTAGCTGTTCGGGCTAATTTAGTATGTTTCCATTTTTTAGGCTGATTTGGAGTTTAGCTAATATTTCAGCTACATGCTAGCTGTTTTGGCTAAGTTAAACCTTTTTTCATTTTTTTCACGCTAATTTGGTATTTAACTAGTATTTTAGCCAGCTATTGGCATCAGCAGTTTACCTATAAATTTCAGCATTTTCAGCTTTTGTCGCTGGGATCTTCAGCAGCCAAATTCCGCTTACAGCATTAACACTAGCATTATAGCAGGTAATGCTATATATACTGCTTACATAAATGAAAGTAACACTTTTTTTAATCAAGCCTGGCATGTATTGAATTAAACCTGTCTGATCATTTTCTGGTTGGTTAAGCAGCTGAGGGCCTCGTTAATCACTTTCAGCTGGTTGACCTCAGACTGTATAACAGCTCAGGGATGCCCTCACACAGATCTGGGAGGAAATGCCACAAGACACCATCCGTCGTCTCATTAGGAGCATGCCGCGACGTTGTCAAGCATGCATACAAGCTCGTGGGGGCCGCACAAGACACTGAAAAGCAGTTTGAGTTGCAGAAATTAGTTTTTAAAAAAATGAACTAGCCTGCCACTTCTTCATGTAACCCTTATTTTATTCTGTCTACACAATTTAGCCTCTGTAGGCTGAAAACGTTTATTTCCATTAAAAGACTTGGCATCCCTTTGTTCCTAAGACACTGCCCTGTCGTTATTTGTATAGATATCCAACTTCATATTGAGATCTGATGTATCTAATGTGTTTCTTTGAAGTGTTCCTTTAATTTTTGTGAGCAGTGTATATAGTTTTTAGTTGGTTAAAAACTAATGATCTGTGTTTTACATCTACCTTGTGCATGACCCAAGCATGACTAATCGGAAAAAGTAATCAGTGATTAGTCAACTATTAAAATAGTCATTTATGGCAATACTAATGTGTATATATAGGAGGCGAATGGGTCAGAGTTGAGGCAACACGGGTGGTATTCAGAGTGGATTCAGAGCAATACCAATCTGCAGCAAGAACACCACATTAAGAGGTTAAAGTTGAGGTCAAGTCACAAGTTACAGCTGTTAAAGTCTGAGTTGAGTCTAAAGTCATGAAATTAATGACTCAAGTCTAATTCTAGTCCACACCTCTGCTGAATGGAATAAACTCCAGGATTTTCATGACCCTGAAAGAGATTCTGAGTATTCAGAATATGGATGTAAGGATGGATTGATTTTTTACATTTCAAACAATAGGGCGTCTGATTGAGGTGATTTAAATTTTAATTTGGTACTTAATACAAAAAAATATAACAGGGCTCAAACTTTCTTGTATTTGTGTCTGTGCAGTCCTCCCACAACACTGTGTGATAGAAGAAGATCATCTCTGGAACCAACAGAGGAACTTCAGAGTGGAACAGAATGATCCAGAACCCACGCAGATTAAAGAGGAACCGGAGGAACCAGAACCTCTACAGATTAAAGAGGAGCAAGAAGGGTTCTGCATCAGTCAGGTTAAAGAGCAGCCTGATCTAAAGCAGGAGATGGAAACATTGATGGAAATTAGAAGTTTGAATAAAAATGAGAACGATGAAGCCTATCTAAGCAATCAACAGAGCTTCAATGGAACTGATACTCAGGATGAAGAAGGAAACCAACATCAAGAATCAACATCAACTCCAGATGAAGAGACAGAGCCACAGAACAGAGATCAGAGGAAGAGAAGAGACAGAAGTCATGTCCAAAGTGTGGCCAGCTCTCACATGTCAGAAGGTCAGTGTGACTCTTACGTCAGAAGAAAGTTTAAGATGAAAACTTCTGTTAAGAAACACAAACAATCCGCAAAAGAAAAGAGACTTTCCTCTACAGGGTCTGGAAAAAGAACAAGAATTCCACATGTGTCTGTCCACATGAGAACTGAGTCTGATGAACGATCTTATGTCTGTAAAGAATGTGACAAAAGTTTTAGTTATGCATCTTACCTTAAGAGACACATGAGAACTCATACAGGAGAGAAGCCTTTTTCTTGCAAAGAATGTGACAAAAGTTTTAGGGATATATCTTATCTCAATAAACACATGATAACTCATAAAGGAGAGAAGCCTTTTACGTGTAAAGAATGTGACAAAAGTTTTAGTCAAAAATCTCATCTCAATAAACACATGATAACTCATACAGGAGAGAAACCTTTTACGTGTAAAGAATGTGATAAAAGTTTTAATCAAATATCTAATCTCAGTAAACACATAAGAATTCATACAGGATATAAACCTTTTACGTGTAAAGACTGTGATAAAAGTTTTAGTCAATTATCTAATCTCAAATCACACATGAGAACTCATACAGGATATAAACCTTTTTTGAAAACAACCGAAACACTTAGTATCAGTAGATGACTCAGAAGGAAAAGATAATACTGATTTAACTCAGAAGGTTTAGATATTGTGAAAAACACGTTTCCCTTATTTTAAGGAACATGTAAAATCAACTTTTAAAAAGTGTATTATAATGTTCATTCCTCACTATCCACCTTATTCCTAGCCCCCATGAGCCTTTGCGTGAATTATGGGTGAAACTTCCGGTAGACGCCGGAACTCGCATGTATTTACATTAAAACTGTAGAGCCGACAGCGCAATTCCTTTTGTTTTGGATCTATAACTACATATAAATATGGAAAAACCAGCTGTCATGTCTTTAAAGAGGCGACGTAACAACTCCGGTGCCTGATAAAATTGAGAGATTGGAGGATGACCTTAAAAAACACAACATTTAGTAGCATTTTCAGCTACTTTCTCAATTCAGCTGCTACAGGTGGCAAAGCTATGAACAATCTTAAAAGTTCACATCATAATTCTTTATTTCTGCCTATTTCTGCCAGAGTTAGCACACAGTGCTGATCAATTGTAACGTTATCTCTTCACGTGCTTGTGTTTACATGCTGCGATGAGGGATGCATCGCGGTGTAGCTTTTGCCCGTTTCATGTTTTGACAAAGTCAGCTGCGGTTTAAACAGGTAATTTTTGAATATCTGATACCAGGAGATGCAGCAATTACACACGAAATATCTTTTCTGCTCTTGTGACACTGCTGTCAGCAGCGCGGTTAAGCTAGTTTCATATTCGACATTCGTCACACATTCAGTAATGAACGGCGATATTTCTCAATCACCTTTGCTAAAAAACACCAAAAATGTTTTTCCCGAGGGATAATAAAACAATCAACATTCCACATTACTTTCAGCAGCAGCTCGGGCAAAGCGCTCCGGCTTCGCTCACAGTGCAGCGGCGTTTGCGGTGGTCTGCTCGTTACGTGGATCGTGAATAATGAGAACGAGTCATGTGAAACATTGATTGTTTTATCATCCGTCAGTAAAACATTTCTGGTGTTTGTTTTTAGCAAAGGCGTTTGAGAAATATCGCCGTTCATCGCTGAATGTGTGACAAATGTCGAATATGAAACTAGCTTAACCGCGCTGCTGTCAGGTCTCTGCAGTACCCGGCGTCTCTTCTTCTCTGGTGTTCTGGAGTAACCCGACCATAATGTTGGATACGGATTTTCCTCCGTGTGTACTTTATCCACAAAATGAAAGATTTAAAATTCTCAGCCACATCCTTCTGACTTCATCCTCGCCCGGTAGACGGTAAAATCTGTACCGAGGAGGGCAGCTGCACTCCCTCTTCGTCAGCAGCCCATGTTCACAAAACGCTCCACAAAGTTAATTTAGTTTGGTTGTTAGTACAACCACCAGCTGCAAAACATGCGCCTGAACTGCGCAAAGACATTTTTGAAAACTTTGAGGGATTAACCCTTCTGCTCTCTTTGGGGTCCAGTTGACTCCAACCACATATTGATATGTGATTCCTCCCATGACAAAGGTGGACAGAATTTTATGTCTGCCATGGACATTAGTGAAACTCAAAAATCAAAGATAAAAAAAAGTTCAGCACACTGTCTTGGGGGGTCCAGATGACCCCACTTTTAATGTAAACAAACCAAGGAGAGCGGAAGGGTTAAGTAAAACACGCTTTTAACGTTTGTATGGACCACTAACACTAACAAAACCGCCAACTTTCAGTGGAACCAAATAGCGCCGTGTAACTTCCGGTTGCTATGCCGGTTGTACCCATAATCTCTTTTACATGAGAGACCCCCGGAATAAGGTGGATAAACATCCCCAAAGCAGTATTTTGATCCATTTATGTATTTCTGAGCAATCCTCTAGAAATCTGCACTCTGAGCACCAGCCCCTCCTAACCCACAAAAATAAGTGGGTTCTCACAAACTGACATCACAAAGTGAGGACGGCCCCTTTCAGGAAGTGTCTACACTGCCAGCACTGCCCCGGGATAAACACCTTCAAATTTATTTCATTTTAGCATTGACTCTGAGAAGAAATGGGTTCCTCTTGCACCTGATCTGCAGAGACAGATTAGATCTATATGGATATAGTTTACTCTGAAAGGCTTAAGAATGGCATGATAAAGACATTAAAATGGTCTATCAGTTGGTAAAATGAAGTTGGTTTCTAAAACACTTCACTGCTGACAAGCTGTGTGGAGATTCTGCTTTTATTTTCCAGCAGAACTTGGATCATTTCCACTCTACTAAAGGAACCTAAAGCTGCTTATCCCTAAACATCTGTTTCTGTGTTTGATCAACCAGCAAATTCCCTGACCTGAACCAATAAAATATCTATGAAGTGTTTTTAAAGAGGAAGATGAGACAGCAGAGCCAACAATGAAGATGAGCTGAAGTCAGCTATCAAATCAACCTGAGCTTTCATTCCATGTACACAGAGCCACAGGCTGATGGCCTCCATACCACATTGATGCAGTCATTCAATGAAAAGGAGGAACAAGTGATTATTGAATGCAGAGAAAAGAACAGTTTTCTGAAATCTGACATGTGCTGAAAACATCCTTTATGCTTCTTCTGATTGAATATTCTCATTTTCTAAAACTATTTTTAGGTTTTCATCATTTATAAGCCACTATGATCACTTTGATCAAAATAAAAGACAGTATAATGGTTCTATATATCATGAGTTTCACTTTTGTGTTTGTTAACTAAAATATTTACCTTGATCATGAAATGTATTCTTTTAGATATACTTGTAAATGGAAATGTGTTTTAAATTATGACGATAAGATTTAAGTTTTAAAGAAAATGTTAAATATTGTTGACATTTTTTTGTTTCTTTATAATTAGAAGATTTTTTTATTTTAATATATTGTTTACATTTGTAGTTGTAGTTGATGTTGAGACAATGTTTAGTCCGTTACCACGACAACACTAGAATTATTTATACAGGTATTTAATTCTAATGCTTTTTATGTGATTCTCTAACATTTCAATATTGTTTTAAATACATAATAACTACAGTTTATACTTGTTTGAGTCATGTGAGAAAATGACAGTTTTGTGAGAGAAAGTTTTTTTAAAAATGTACAAAGGAAGAGTCAGATAAAGAGTGTGACTGGTGTTTGTGTTGTTGTGATTCCTGTTTTGTATCAGAGATTAGAAGTGTTTCTCTGTTCTTTTTAGTCGTCAGTGTTCTGTTCCAATCTTTCCTGTGAAGAATAAAGTGGACGTGAACATCAGTCAGAAGTGTGGAGTCTTTCCCACAGTGTGGCTTTCTGCTGTTTGTTGGTTCTCTGCAGGTTCCAAAGCTGGACTCCTCAAGTCCAGTTCTGACTGCTGAACTCAGGACTGAGCTCAGATCACAGAGCTCCGTCTCTACAGGAAGTCTGCTCAAGTGAACACAAAGAGATCAACCAAAGGAAAACCATCTGAGGCTGAATAAACTCTCACATTCTCTGTGAACTGAGTCATTGACCGTCAGGAGAGGAGAAGCAGAGTAGAGGAGAAATGGATTCTGTGCTGCTGGTAAACTTGTAAAGCTACAAACAAAAGCTAAATACATATTAAATGACCATGGTATTTCATTTATTCATTGATTCAGTGTCTGTTTATCCCAGTAGGTTATACCAGCAGTAATGATGGTTTTCTCTTAGTACAGGGTGTTGGTAAACAGCAGCAAATATTTCTCGACAGATGGAGTTTAGAAGTGACATTCAGGAGAAACTGGAGGTTAATCTGAAGTTTAGTTCAGATCAAATGTCTGCTTCAATAATCCATGAAGTTCCTGCTGTAAACAGCCTCCTGAATGTGTGGAGAAACTCTTCATCAATGACAAACACGTAGAGATCCATGAAGACCACTGCCTCCAAACAAGTCATTAGTTCCTGTGGACATTTCACCTTCATCCTTCTGGCTTTCATTCGGCTTTGTTAGGATTTACCAGCAGGTGACCCAGCAGCCAGTAAACCTAAAGACCTTCAACTGACCTGTTAACTCCCAGAATTCCTCAGTTTGGAGTCAGTTCATCAGCAGAGAATTATTTGAACTAAATCC
>NW_023416968.1:45700-53853 GCF_002922805.2 Oryzias melastigma | reverse complement strand
TTGGAGACAGTTCATCAGCAGAGAATCATTTGAACTAAATCCAGAGCAGAAAGATTCTTGAAGCTGATCAAACTGAAGCTCTGACTTTTTCTGAGGTTTCTTCAGCTCTGAGCTTCTGTTCTCTGGCTGCTTCTTTGCTTTGGTTGCAGAGACTTTGAGCTCTCCACCAGATCAGCAGCTTCTTTGGAGGCAGAGGCAGCTGTGTGTGAAGTCTCTGCATGTCCAGAATCTTCTGCTGGATCCCAGACAGCAGCTGCTGCAGGTTCCTCTGGATGGAGACACATGTGGAGAAATCTGCTTTGTTTCTTGTTGCCGGACGGTTGTTGAACAAATGTGGTCACTTTCACAGCTTCAGTTCAATTACATCAATATATGAACATGATACATTTTCAATTCATTTAAAGTTGGTTAAACATGTTTACGATTTCAGAGTTTGAAAACTATTTTTATTTTTTCCCTGTAATTCTATGTCTGTTGTCTTCATCCATGATGACTAAAACACCAAAAACCAAAGCAGTCAGGTCAGTGTTGAACCTGGATCAGAAATGAGAAGGTGACACCTTTCATGCTGAGTGACGTCTTATCAGTGGGAGAATAACTAATTAAAAAAACAAATGACTGAAGTTAAGCCGATCATTATGGGGCGGAGGGTTGACTAATTTGTCAATATATGTTCTTGAACTTCTTTTTTAGGAGTGGTTTATCACTTTTTAATCCACACCCAGCAGCCAATCAGAATCCAGTATTCACCCGGACCACGGTATAAAGTAATGAGGACATGGCAAGCAGAATGAAATAATTACAAGTAATAAATAACCAGAATATTAAAGGAAAAGGAAACGAAAGCACTAAAAATAATAAATAAATAAATCTCAATACAGGAAAGTCTTCATCAAACAGAAAAAGCACAAACAGTGTTTAATTTCTTGTCTGTTTGAATCTCTTTAAGATACACTAAACCTTTTCTCCTCTCATGTTAGTGGTCATTGAGTGTCATTGAAGATGATTTAGAGCAAATGCTTGTTTGTAGATTTGTTGACAGGAAGTGGCGTCCTGGAATGTTTTGATGGTTTTGAACCAAAATGTTCATTATTGATTCAGTTTAAAACAGAGTCACTGCTCACTCTTTGGTAAGTCAAAGTATTTTATTTAAATGTTCCAGAATGAGATAAAGGATTACTGAGGATTACATGTTGTATATATTTAATCATTTCTTAAAAATATTGTAACTATGTGTACACAATTTTTATACTCTGAGGTAATGTTATATCTTCTTATATAGATATAAGTACTTATATTTACTTATATGTATATGTACTTAATATTTTCCACTTGATTATCTCAATAGTTGTGGATTTCTTAATGATCAGAAGTTAAGAACTGAATAATGATAATTATAGAAAAATGATAAATGAATTCTAGTCTAATGGTTGGTTGGGATTATCTGTTTGCTTCCTCCAACTATTGCTAGAATCACTTAATTAAACTCAGTTTAAAATACTTCATATTTAGTTGTATAAATGTGTCATGTTCTGTACTTATAAGTGCTAGCATGTCTATTTATCATTAATAATTATGACTGAACTATTTACATGTGTAAATATCCTGAGAATGATACATAGATATAGATTTATAGATCTGTATTTCTGTTGTTTGACTTCTCTAGTTTAATTTTGGTTGGAGGGAGGAGCTCTCATCTGTTCTGCCCCCATCTAGAAAGACATCAGCACCAACTAAACATTCCAAAGCTCTTTTCAACCCATTTCTACTGAGAATGAAGCAAACACATGAATATTAGAAGAGCTTTAACAGGATGAGGGGAAGGCTAAAGATTAAAGTCTGTTTGTGAGTCAAAGATAGAATGAAGACTAAATCAATCTCAAACACAGTGTTGATTCAAAAGAGCATTTATTAGATCCAAACAGGCTGCAGGAATTTGACAGACAGCTTTCAGTTTGAACCTTTAGACACTAAGATGCAGTTCTGGAAACAGCCAGCAGGTGTCTCCCTTCTCCCTCCTGCTTCAATGCAGTTAGTGTTGTTGCAGCAGCTGCATCAAAGTGATTCTCTGTCATTCCTCACTAACATCTACTCTGTTCATTCATGTCCTCTGGAGAAAACAGGCTTTATGCTCAGAAAGTTTCTACTAGTTTCAGACTTTCTAGAAAATGATCAGATTCTACTGGATTTAGATGAAACTTCTTTAAAAACTGCAGATAAAATGCTGTCAGCCTTTGTGATGAATCACACTGAGCATGGAGAAAAGAACAGAGAGTAAAGAGGTGTCTGGAGGTTGGAGAGGAGCAAGAGGACCAATCTGAAGGCTGCAAGTCCTCCAGAGATCTTCATGATCCTGTGTCCATCACAGATCCCGGATAACTCTCAGAAATTGACCCAAAGAGCTGCAGGATCTGAAATAAGTCCAGACCAGATGTGGAGGATCTGATCAGAATCCTTTAGATATGGAAGATCAGATCAGAATCCTTCAGATGTGGAGGATTGTAACAACTTTCTCTGCTCTCTCACAGAGAAAGAGTACACATAAGCACTTTAACTGCTTGAATGTATAAGCAACCTCAACATAACACATAAAAAAACTCTGCAACAGTCTCACTTTAAGTTTTCCTTTGGTGTATACGTATTACCCTTAACCACGCCCCAAACAAATTCTCAATTAACAGGTCCACCACCAATTAACACATTTACAAGCAGAAATGTACACAATACTCAATAATGTCTCTCAAATTGATCAGTTCTTTTTCTCAGTCCCAGCTACGCGTAGAAAAATCCAAAAGAAATAAACAGGCTCGGTCTCACCGGTTTCTGTCCAAGTCTGTGAAGTTGGCATCCAATGGGAAAAAACATAGAAAAAATGGAAAGCAAAAACCCATGCGATGATCCATCCACAGAAAGGAAAAAGGTAATCCGGTGGCGTAAAGCAGGTAAACACAGAATGGCTCTGGACGTCGGGGGGGGATCCTCATGCCTTCTCCTTTCTTCCTCCTCCAGACTCTGTCTCTGTGGTACACCTGGCTTCCTTTTTCTGCCCCACCCCTTCCTTGACAGTCTTTTTTTTTGTTACTCCAGGTGAACAGGCCTTGTTTTCCTATTAAAGTTCCTTTGTATTTGTTTTAAACAGTCCGTCCTTCTACAAACACTGGCCACTTTATTTCTTACAATATACAGAAAGCATGTTGCCCCTGCAAGGATTTTTTAACAACATGGTTACATATTTTTCAACACACTTTCAATGTGGTGACAGTGTCACAGGATCAGATCAAAATCCTTCAGATGTGGAGGATCTGGAGGTGTTTGCAGAAGAGAGCTCCAGAGTCTATAAACACAAAAACTGGAAGATTTTAGACTGGAACACGTTTCTGAGAGAAGAAAACTTGATGGTTTCAGTTCAGATGAAACTGTCCTTCATGTCTTTCTATCATCGATCTATCACAGGATTCAGATGTTTAGACCGTTTGGTCCATCAGCCCAGAAGAACTAACTTCTTTACCTTTAATTTTCAGCCATGGAGGGACTTGAACCCTCAAACCTCTGATCCACAGTCCAACACCTTGTCCATTAGTCCTCATGGTCTGTGAGAAGCTGCAGGTGCAGCTGCAGGTGGAGGACAGTGTCATCATCTGAAGAAGAGGAGGAGCTTCTGCTGCCTCACAGATGAAGGTGGAGGAGGAGAGAGACTGTACTGGAGCTCTGGACCAAACCCTGTGATGGACTCCCAACATCTCTATCAGGCTGTTTCCAGCATCACTGTTTCATCTGAAGAAGCTCCAGCAGCTGCAAACATCTGTCAGTCTGCAGCTGTCTGTGGTGGAGCGGTCGTCACCCTGAAGAAAGTGTTGCTGGTTTGATTCCAGGTGAAAGCTCCTCCTCCCTCACACTGAGGTTTCTGCTCACAGACGTCATTGTTCCTCTGAACCTGTTAGAAGCTGCACCGACCCAAAGTTACACTGAAAGGGTTTAACTCCTGTTTGGAAAATTGTTCTTTTTTATCTTGTTTTTTATTGATAATTTATGTCTTTACTGGAAATTTTTTTGTTTTTACATTGATTGATCTTTTTATGAAGAGTTTTATGGTTTTATCTGTTGTTGTTTATGTTTTAAAAAGTTATTGCTTAAAAAAATAATAATAGTTGTTACATTAAAGACATTATAAAATTATTTTTTGGTCTCATTTTCAACTTCATTTTTTTAAAGACTTTTTCTGCAGTTTAATAATTTAAACAGATTTATCTTAATGACAGTGAAATATCCTAAATAATGAGTCGAGTCATAAAGACAGATATTCTGGAAGAACTGGACTACCAACTCGTGTTGGTAGTGAAGTTTGTAATATTTTCACTCCAGACCAGCTGGTGGCGCTAATGCACTATGACGCTGTTTGCTAACCGCCAAGAAACCACAGAAGAAGAAGAACAGCACGAGGCGCTAGCTAGCATGCTAGCAGCGTTAGCTTGTGCTGAGAGGACGGCGGTGTTTCGTTAGGACGTTTGTGAGGTTTTTGGACAGAAAGGACGATACGTGGTTCGTGTGGAACTCTCAGCATTTGATCGTAAATGAGTGAATTCGTGTTGAACGTAAAGACAACGTGGCTGTGATTGTGAGACTAGCAGATGATCGGAGCTGCTGCTGTTCAGAGGACTTTGGTGTTTGTTGGAGCTGAAGATCTTCTGCAGCTGCAGGAACCATGTCTTCCCTTCAGTCTCTGAGAGAGTTGATCAGCGAGCGACTCGCTGCTGCTGCTGAAGAAATCTTCAGACTCTGTGAAGGAACCATCGTCCAGTACGAGCAGGAGCTCTGTCGTCAGCGCAGACTGCTGGATATCTGCTGGAAACCACAGCTTCAGCTCCACCACATAGGTAGGACATTTCTTCTTCATCAGATTTGATTGGATTTGGTCAAATGTATCAAATCCAATGAAAAAATGTGGACATGTCAAAACTATGTCAAAGCTGGACTAAAAAGATGTCTGTCTGTGTCTCTGCTGCTGTTCTCCTGGATTTCAGCAGGGAATTCAACACTTTTATGTTTTTTACCTAAGAAATGTTAAAAACCCACACAGAAAAAAAGTTTTCAATAATAGTCATTTTTATCAGTGAACATTTCTGTTCTCTGGATCCTTTTATAGCTGTGTTCTGCTGTGTTTCTGCCTCCTCTGACTGACGTCATTGATCTGAACTAGTGCTGGGTGATATGATGATACGTATCATAGGTGATAGAAAAGTGTCTGTCTGACATTTCTCTTCTATCGTTTATATCATTTATAATCATCAGCTTTTTTTTATAAAGCACTGTAGCTCAATTTGAAATTGAAGCAAAGCGCTAAACATTAAAGGCTAAAAACATAATAGAACAAATTTAATAAATAATTGAATAAAAACAAAATAAAGGACAGCATAAAGATAAGAACATAATGTAGCCACGANTCTCGCTGTGAGGCGAGAGCGCTAACCACTGCGCCACCGTGCAGTCAGTCCATCTCTGAACATTTCTCTGAAATTCTGCTCTCTGAGCACCAGCCCCTCCCAATTCAAGAAAGTGAGTGTGTCCTCTGTACGCTGTAAACGTCTTTGTTTTCCTCGTCTGAGCTGCTATCTGGATCCAGACTAGCTGGATAGCTCCAATATTGATCCCATTTTAGTTTCATCGCTAATGTTAGCTTGTAAGCTAGCAGGAGATTGTGTTAACAGATGGATGATGGGAAGTCGGGGCAGGCTTACTCTGCACTAGCGGTCCTCCCCAAAACTTAGAGGTGAATATTAAATAAACTTCTGCTGCTTTGTTTAATTTAGTCTAAAAACAGCATCATCATCACGATGAAAAGAACATAAAGATCAAAAGATGATCAGAGGAACAAAACAGGAATAGATAATGATGAAAGAATATTTGAATGGTTAAAAGAACATGGATAATTCATTCCCCCAAAACAGACAGTTTGTACTGCTTCTGCTGCAAGCTGTTCTACCAGTTATGGAGTTTTCTGTATTGTAAATACTGATCATAGCTGGTTATTGTTATGGTATAGTCATCTTAGTTTTGTTCCGGCTGGTGTTGTGTGGTTTTGAGTGTCTCTCTTACTCTAGGGAACCATTAAACTCAGAACCGGCTCTGGTTGAAACTGGAGCTGCCACGATTAGTCGTTAGTTTATGTTTTATGAAGTCAATAGTGTAGTAAAGTTGAAAGTTTTACTACAGTTTGACATTAAAAGTTTGACATTCTGCTAGCCTTTGGACTATTATGGCTGTTATTGAATTTATTTACGCTAATTTGGAGTTTAGTTATATTTCAGCTACATGTTGGCTATTTTGTCTAATTTATGCTTTTTTGTCTTTTTTTTAGGCTGTTTTGGAATTTAGTTAATATTTTAGCTGCATGCTAGCCGTTTTGGCTAACGTAGGCTCTTTTTGTTTTTAGGTTGTTTTGGAATTTAGTTAATATTTTAGCTGAATGCTAGCTGTTTTGGCTAACTTAGACTCTTTGTTTTTTAGATTATTTTGGAATTTAGATAATATTTTAGTTGCATGTTAGCTATTTTGGCTAATTTGGGCTTTTTTAGGCTGTTTTAGAATTTAGCTAATATTTCACCACCATGCTAGCTGTTTTGGCCAAATTTTGCTTAAATGTTTTTTAGGCTAATTTGGCATTTAACTAACATTTTAGCTGGCTATCAGCTTCAGCGTTTTTAGCTATTAGCTTTAGTAATTTCAGCTATCAGCTTCAGCGTTTTTAGCTATTAGCTTTAGTAATTTCAGCTATCAACTTCAGCGTTTTTAGCTATCAATTTCAGCATCTTCAGCCATCATCACTAGCGTTTTCAGTGGCCAAATTCAGTTTACAGCATTCACTCTAGTGTTATCACAAGTAATACTATTTATCTAGTTTTTAGTTAGTTTAAAGCCAATGATGGTTAAGATTTGTTTCTTACACCCACTTTATGCATGACCCGATTAGTCGACTTAAAATAATAATTTCTGGCAGCCCCAGTTGTTGCTCAATCTGCAGCTCCGATGGACTGGTGTGAGCTCGGTCTCGCTCTGAGCCTGTACGGGTAAAAAAACTGAAAAGTAAGGCGAGCTGCTCATTGATTCCATGAGACCTGACTTATGATTCCATGAATGCTGAATCATGATTCCATGAATCCTGTCTAATGATTCATTTTGGAGCGAGGTGCTGATCAGTGATCCGATGACCCATCAGTCATAATCATAGGATCTTGGTTCAATAAATCAGTCAGAGTTACAAGTCCAGACTCAAACCTGTTCACTCAGAGAGCTGACTCGCGGTTCCTCAGGAAGGGAGGGGTGAGGAACTGCCAGGTACTTTGTCTAAAGTCCAGACAGTTTTGTATGGAAGTTTTGATTCATAATTTAAAGCATGGGTCCCCAAACATTATCAGAGACCCATGATTTTATTTTTCAATCTGACCACATGATCGAGACCCTCATAAAATGTGACTTTTTATCCACTCTTCTACAGCCTGTGCCTCTATCTGAACACCCCAGATCTCTGTCAAATAGGACAGAATCCAGTCTTCTCTTTCCACATTGCAGTTCTCCTGCTCTCCATGTGATCATGCTGGTGCTTTTTTCTTAAACAGTGCACCCTGTTCTATGGGGTCAAATCAGGATCAGCTTAAAGTGAACAAAACAACAGACTGAAAACTTAAAAAATATTATTTTCATATATATATATATATATATATATATATATATATATATAGTGTCCACACTGATGAGGTTGGGACTATTTAATGACATATTTGTCATAGTAATTGATCAAATGAGGTTATAAACCTGATCAGCTTCTCCTTGAGGTACCGAGGTCTAAAGGAAATGCAGGAGGAGCGAGTCTTTTCTGTCTGTGCTCACAAACTCTGGAACGCTTTGACACTAAATATCAGATGAGCGTCTTCCACGTCCATCTTGAAAACTAGACTCAAGACTCGTTTTTATAGTCGAGCTTTGACACTAAATAGAACTAGTTCAGATCAATGACATGCAGAAAAACAGAAGAATACAGCTTCAACAGGATCTAAATAGACAGAAAATATTCATTGTTAGACATGTCTGTTTGTGATCACTTATTTAAGTGTGAATTTTCAGCGTTCCTTTGGTTATAAAGACATAAAAGTGTTGAA
>NW_023416968.1:32418-42835 GCF_002922805.2 Oryzias melastigma | reverse complement strand
ATTTTTTCTACAAGCAGAATGTTGCTTTTTCTCTGAGATTCTGTAGATCCACGTTTCCACCACTCATTCATCTACAACTCCTTCATATATGATCATCTTCAGTATTTCTTTAGATATCATCATCTTTATGATCAACCTAAAGGACTCAGTCATGGACTATTCCTTCAACTTTTTATATTCATCTCAATGTTTTTATTTGCACCTCAAAATGGAAAAAAATCACAGCTTAAATTCCATCCATCCATCTTCTTGACCGCTTCTTCCCTTCGGGGTCACGGGGGCGCCGGAGCCTATCCCGGCTACTGAAGGGCGAAGGCGGGGTACACCCTGGACAGGTCGCCAGTCTGTCGCAGGGCCTCAATCACACACACATTCACTCTCACATTCACACCTAGGGGCAATTTAGAGTCACCAATTAACCTATGAACAGCTTAAATTCATTATATTTAAAAGAAAAAATCTACAATAAAATTATCTCAATGTTTTAAGATACAAAATGTAAATGTGTTTAATGTGTTCTTTATGTTTCCTTCGTTTCACCCGAATCTTCTTTGTCATTTTGATTTGGTTGTTTCTCTGAAAAGGTTTTGGGTGGAGGCTTTTATTTTGAAGGACGCCGCTACTTCCTGTTTCTTTGCGGCATTCTCCTCAGTCACTCTGCCGAGATGAGGTAAGCAGCAGGCGTTGCTGCGGCTAGTTGGAGTATAAAACTCCACATGAAGCGTTAAATAAAGCTAGAAATCAAAGTGACTTAGTTCAAACTTTCCCCACAGCGTTTCTATTGTTGTTAACGGAGAGAAATCTGTTTAGAAGAGTCAACGCAGCGCTCGGAAACATGCTAGTGCAAGTTAATAAATGAAAAGGAGCAGGAAGAAGAAAACTTTATTATCTCCCCCTATTACTAAATCAACCAAATTAAATCAAAATGTATCAAACAAGAAAAATAAACATTAAAAATCCTGCTAGGTTTTACATAGGTATATATAAACAAAAACACATACACATTTACATAAACAGTTGTCTAAACAAACCCTCATTTAATTCTATTTACCCACACTATGTCCAGTGGAAATAACTACATAAGATTTATGAATTTATTTTTCTCCAACTTATCTCTAATATTTACTTAACATGTCCTTCTGATAACTCTGTTAAAGGCTGCGAGTGTTTTTATATCTTTAATTTCCTTATCCAGTGGATTCCATATAACGGGACTGTACACTGACACAGATCTCTCCAACACTTTGGTTTGAGATTTTGCAGGTTTGTAGAGGATTACTCTTAAATACATGAACGGATCAAAATACCGTTTTGGTGTTCTTTATAGTGAGGATTGAACAGTAAAAAGCATTTAAAACCTCAGAAAGTAGAATTTTCATGTTAGGACCCCTTTAAAACGAAAAGCCTAAATTTGCCAAAACAGCTAGCATGTAGCTGAAATATTAGCTAAAATAGCCTTAAAAATCTCAGTAAATGCCAAAATAATCCAAAAAGATATCAGAATACCAATTTAAAAAACTTTAAACTGTAACTTTTTAACAGAAATATGAATAATAGGGATGCAACGACACAGTTTGCTCACGGTTCAGTACGTACCTCGATACGAGGGTCATAGTTCGATACGCATTGAACAAAAAAAAAACACAAATGAAATCCTACTTTTCAACAGATTATTATTTATCTGCAAACTGATACAAAATAAACAATATTACAAAAAAATCATTTTTTTTTCAAGTGTACAGCTTTTGGCACTTATTGCAGAATCACAACTAGAACTCTTGTAAATTGGCAAACATTACAACTGTACACAATTTAATCAAATGTAAAAGCGCCTCAGTCCTCAGTACTTGTAAACATGAATATAATAAACTCCAACAATCTAAGCTGTGCTCTTAAGTCTTGACATTCTGCACTACTGCTCTCTATTTACCAGTGTGAGGTGAGGACTGTCATGTAATGCACATTTACAGAGATTTAGCTCTTTGTTACCCGGGAAGTCCAGCTGTATGTGGAAAGTTGTGTTTTTACCAAGCTGTCTTCAGTCTCCTTGTGTTCTTGTGCTGGTACAGATATTGTGGGTCATCTGTTTTCATTAAATGACAAAATCCCTCATTATCAACCACTGAAAAGAGACTGCAGAGATTTAGCAATAAACACTCTGATGACATCAGATATTTTCTTGTGTTTATCTGAGGTAATACTGCAAGTCCTTTGAAATATATCTGGGATGTTTTGATTGTGTTACCTGCTTAGTTGTTGACTTTTAGACGGTGACAGGTCTGGGTGATGACGTCAGAGGTGGGCCTTCTTGTTGGACGTTTATTCCTACATTGGACGATATAGAGATGAGGCAAATCTTGCAGACATTGTACTTCCTGTGACACATTTCGCTCCCAGATCATCATATTTGATGGCAGAACCTAGATCACTTCACACTGCAGGTTTCAGCGTTGGTGGCGCATCTTCAAAAACAAGCCGGGAGCTGCTCACTCACCTGAGCAGTCATGACACGAAAAGTCCTTGAAAACGCACAAAAGTACAAATTCTGCTCTACCTGCGTTTTTATAGACTCCCCACTGAAAGAGGCCGCCAGAACGGAGGACATGGCGGCCACAACGTGCTATGACTGTCGTGGTTGTTTGGGCGGTTAGCTAAAACGCTACTGTTTTTAGCATTTGGGCTCCGCCTCCCAGGAGAAGTAGTTTCTGGCAGGGCGGGGGAGGGTAGGAGCAGACCTGGAGCAGACAGACTCAGCAATGAAGACATGAATACACAGACATGATAAAGGCAGCGGGCTGCACGGTGGCGCAGTGGTTAGCGCTCTTGCCTCACAGCGAGAAGGCCCCGGTTCGACTCCCGGCTGGGACCTTTCTGTGTGGAGTTTGCATGTTCTCCTCGTGCATGCGTGGGTTTTCACCGGGGTCTCCGGCTTCCTCCCACCGTCCAAAAACATGCCTCATAGGTTAATTGGTGACTCTAAATTGCCCCTAGGTGTGGCTGTGTGAGTGAATGGGTGTGTGATTGAGGCCCTGCGACAGACTGGAGACCTGTCCAGGGTGTACCCCGCCTTCGCCCTTCAGCAGCCAGGTTAGGCTCCGGCACCCCCGCGACCCCGAAAGGGACAAAGCGGTCAGGAAAATGGATGGATGGATAAAGGCAGCTCACTGTGGTACTGGATAAATAAAATGTGTATCGTGACAAATGCTGTACCAAACCGTGGAACGTGTATCGAACGGTTTGGTTTTATATTAAATATTGTTGGATCCCTAATGAATAATAAAAAGGCAGGAATATTATTTCAGAATTGGAATTGAGGCGACCGTGGTGCAGAGGTAGGGCGGTGGACTCCTGATTGGAGGATTTCAGGTTTGATTCCCGCCTTGCCCGCCCATATCTCGGAGTGTCCATGGGCAAGACACTGAACCCAACACTGCCTCTGGTGGAAGGTTGGCGTCTGTGTTCAGCAGCAGAGTCACTACCAGTGTGTGAATGTGTGTGTGAATGGGTCTGTGACTGTAAAGCGCTTTGGGCCTTTGAAGGAAGGTAGAAAAACGCTATACAAGTATAGGTATACGCCAATTAATCAACTTATAAATAACTTTCAATTTTTAACTCTCCATAAAAATATTTTTGGTCACAATTACACAAACTACAAATGAGCGCAAGATAACATCGGGCCATTAATAACACTAAAATAAAATGATCTGAAGGACCGAATAGAATTACCCCGTGGGCCCTCGGGCCTTGACTTTGAGACATGTGTGTTACATGTACACACTTAATGCTAATAACAATCTGCTAGAATCAATGTGTTGTTTCAAGGCCTAGCCTTATGAAATGCACTGGAACACTTATTGGAAAGGCTTGAATGATAAAATATAAAATAAATATTTGTTTTATTTGAAAAAAAATGTGTGCAATTGATTCTAGTCTATTACTACAATGTTTTTTTTTTGTTTGTTTTTTTTAAAGAAAAACTCAACATTGTCATTGAGAGTTGGTCACTATTTGACGTCGGCCAAAAATGTTCACTTTTCTCTTTGGTGCATCTTTAATGTTTTGCATTTAAAAATAGAAATATAAATACAAATGAATTGTAGGCTTATATTTTGTTTTTCCTGTTGATCCTAATTGCCAACCTCATCTGATTAAAGTATTTTTCCTTATGCCAGAAACAAATGAAGGAGAAAAGCTGTATGATTCATTAAAGGTTTAGCTCAGTGTTTTTCAACCAGTGTGCCGCGGCGCACTAGTGTGCCGTGAGAGATGGTCTGGTGTGCCGCGGGAAATTAAACATTTTCACATTTCTAGAACATTTACCATCACTATGGTATCAGCTCTGTGTTCATCCAAACAGCCCTGATTTAACACTGGATAGTTTAGAATAATAATATTATTGTTCATGGGGGTGTAAAAGAGAATTGAGATTGAGAAACACTGGGTTAAAGTGACAGCACCTCTGCACTGCAATGACGCTTCCTGATTATTTAAAAAAAATGTACACTAGATTGTGGAGGGACTGTACATCAATACAGACTAACATTTTTTTTTACCTGTTTAATGATAGTGTGCCGCGGGATTTTTTTCATGGAAAAAGTGTACCTTGGCTCAAAAAAGGTTGAAAACACTGGTTTAGCTAACTAAACCTCATCTTGTCTTTATTTTTACTTAGCATATAGCTTAACACCTTAAGTTTAATGTGTGTTTTACATCCATTTTATGCATGACCCAATTACTCGGCTAATTGTAAAAAACAATCAGTGACTATTTGAATATCAGAATAATTGTGGCAGCCCTAGTTGATTGATGGATTGACTGGTGTTTGACAAAAAGTCATTTAAAATGACTCTTTCTTATGTTTGTGTCCCTGCAGTCAAACCCCGGTATTTGCTGACTGAGGAGGATCTCTGCAACCAGCAGAGGAACTTCAGAGTGGACCAGGAGAATCCAGAATCTCCACAGATTAAAGAAGAACTGAAGGAAACAAAACTTCTACAGATTAAAATAGAGCAAGAGGAACCAGAACCTCCACATATTGAAGAGGAACAAGAGTATCCAGAATCCCCACAGATTGAAGAGGAGCAGGAGGAACCCCAAACTATACAGATTAAGGACACTTATACCTTGATGGAGATTCCTACTTTTGAGGAACACGAGAACAGTGAAGCAGATGGAAACACTCAGCAGAGCTTTAATGGAACTGATAGTCAGGATGAAGAAGGAAACCAACATGAAGAATCAACATCAACTCCAGATGAAGAGACAGAGCCACAGAACAGAGATCAGAGGAAGAAAAGAGACAGAAGTCATGTCCAAAGTGTGGCCAGCTCTCACATGTCAGAAAGTCAGTGTGGCTCTGATGGTAGTAAAAAGTTCAAGATGACAACTTTGGTGAAGAAATGCAAACAATCCCTAAAAGAAAAGAGACTTTGCTCTGCAGGGTCTGGTAAAAGAACAAGAATTTCACATGATGTTTCTGTCCACATGAGAACTAAGTCTGATGAAAGACCTTATGTCTGTAAAGAATGTGACAAAAGTTTTAGTTATGCATATAAACTTAAGAGACACATGATAATTCACACAGGAGGAAAGCCTTTTATGTGTAGAGAATGTGATAATAGTTTTAGTCGAAAATCTCATCTCAATAGACACATGAGTATTCATACAGGAGAGAAGCCTTTTTTGTGTAAAGAATGTGACCAAACTTTTAGGATTGAAGACAGTCTCAAAATACACATAAGAATTCATACAGGAGAGAAGCCTTTTATGTGTAGAGAATGTGACAATAGTTTTAATGATAGATCTTCTCTCAAATCACACATTAGAACTCATACAGGAGAGAAGCCTTTTTCGTGTAAAGAATGTGATAGAAGTTTTAGTAATACTTCTCATCTCAAATCACACATGAGAACTCATTCAGGAAATAAGCCTTTTACGTGTAAAGAATGTGATAGAAGTTTTAGTAATACTTCTCATCTCAAATCCCACATGAGAACGCATACAGGAGAGAAGCCTTTCTCGTGTACAGAATGTGATAGAAGTTTTAGTCAAATATCAACTCTCAAATCACACATTAGAACTCATACAGGAGAAAAGCCTTTTTCGTGTAAAGTATGTGATAGAAGTTTTAGTCAAAAATCTGCTCTCAAATCACACATGAGAACTCATACAGGAAATAAGCCTTTTACGTGTAAAGAATGTGATAGAAGTTTTAGTAATACTTCTCATCTCAAATCACACATGAGAACGCATACAGGAGAGAAGCCTTTCTCGTGTACAGAATGTGATAGAAGTTTTAGTCAAAAATCTCATCTCAAAAGACACATGAGAATTCATATAGGAGAGAAGCCTTTTTTAAAGCAAGGGAAACCCACAGGGGAGCCATGAAGAAAAGACAATAATTATTTTAAGGGCCATGTAAAATAAAAATGTAAAAAGCGTATTATTATGTTCAGTCCTCACTATTAACAATCCAAAAGCAGTATTTCTGATCCATTCTCGCATTTCTGAGTAATCATCTAAAAATTTGTGCTTTGAGCACCAGTCCCTCCTAACCCACAAAAACGAGCAGGTTCTCACAAGCTGAAATCACAAAGTAAGGACGGCCCCTTTCAGGAAGTGTCTCCACTGCTAGCACTGCCCCAGGATAAACATCTTCAAAATTCTTTCATTTTAGCATTGAGTCTGAGAAGAAATGGGTTCCTCTTTCACCTGATCTGCAGAGACAGATTAGATCTATATGGATATAGTTTACTCTGAAAGGCTTAAGAATAACATGATAAAGACCCTTAAAACGGTCTGTCAGTTGGTAAAATGAAGTTAGTTTCTAAAACACTTCACTGCTGACCAATGTTCCCTCTAAGCTGCGCACGTGCGCAATTGCGCACTGCTCCCACGCCCGTTGCGCACAGCAAATCTATTCTGCGCACAAAATAAAATTTATTCTAAACTTTAAATAAAATTATCATATAGGCAGGGCTGTAAAACACATTAATCTGACATGTGCTTGATGCCGACAATTTTTTTGACGCATTGATCGCGGATGTTTCTCATACGTGCCTTTCCATACCGCGCGCGGGCGTCCCGCCCCTCTCTCAGCGGCTGCTCTCACTCGATCACGGGCGGGTCTCCAACCACCGAGCTGCTAGCTAGAACCGGCCCGGCACTAGGACCTGGAGAGCTCCTGCACCCTAACCCGGCTCCGGCTCGCGTCCAGTACCAAGTTTGGTGGTACCGGCTTGTGTCCGGCGCCGCGTCCCGAGAGCTGAGGACCCCTGACGTTCCGAACAGCAAGCGCACCCGGGGGACGTTTTAAATGTTCTGGAGGTTTAAGCGTGATCCAACCCCAGGATAGCTCTCTGTCTGCCGGCATATTCATCATGTGAACTCCGCTGAGCTGCAGCCAGACAACGCGGCGGTAGTAACAGACTGTCAAACTATTCACAGTTATCCCGCTTTTCTCAGTCTTTAATGTTTTAAAAAACAAAAGTTGATTGGAAATGATAAATCTCTATTTCATTTATTACTGTAGTTCAGCAGAGGAGGAAAAGATTTGGTCCTGACAAAAAATGAACATGAAAGTGTTATGGAAATTTTATTTTTGATGTTTTTTATTTTATTTTACTGAACGTTGATTGAAGTTTTGAATTTAAAATGCCCTTCACTTGAACTTGGGCTTTTGTTAGGCAAGGCAAGTTTATTTGTATAGCACATTTCATCTACAGAGACAATTCAAAGTGCTTTACATAAAACATGAAAAGAAACAATCAAAAGAAATAGTAAAAATGTGATCATTAAAATNATTTTATGTTACAGCCTTTTATTGTTAAGAAAGTTTATCTCAATGAAATGTTACATTATCTCAATACAATGTTACAAAATAAAGTAATTCTGATAAAAACTATTAATTTTGTCATTCTTTTTTTCATAAATAAAGTAGAACTACTAAATTCCACAAACCACACATTTTTTTTCCTTAAAAAAAGGCCACATGTAAATTTGCGATTAATCGCGAGTTAACTCAGGACAAAATGCGATTAATCGCGATTAAGAATTTTAATCGCCTGACAGCTCTAATCTCAATACAAATTAGCTTTTAAAAAGTTAGAACTATTTCTGAAGCCCTGTGGGAGCGATGAGTATTGACTTCTAGTGCAAGAAAAATGTTTTATTAGTTTCAAAATGTCTATTACTTTCACAGAAATCTATAAGTTTAAAATCCTAAATAAAAAAAAATGTGACACAAGTAGAAAGAAAATTCCCAATTAGCAACAATTTAGTAGCTAAAATAAATTGTTCAAGCAAATATTTTATTGCATTACATTTAAAGAAAATGTATAAGACTCAGTTGAAGACTTTTGCTTTAAGCACTGAGCAGAATAGTCTGATCTTAAGGCGCAGAGTATGGAGGACCTAATGTAATTCCAGCACCATTAAGAGTAAGAGTGAAAATGATCTTGAACCTGATCTGAATCAGAGCAGCGGCGGCTGCACATGTACTGTATATGGCTTCAGTGAAACTGGAGCCTGTACTCCTCTTACGTTCTTATTGGGGTCAAAGAGAAACTATAGAAGTGTGCCATAAACTTGGACAATGACTTTGTACAGAACCAGCAGGATTCAGTTTCCTTACATGTGTCTGACCCCATTAGAACGCACACGTGTTCAGATGTATAGAGGGTGGGGGTGTTTTCACACATTTATGACACAGTTTGGAGCTTAATTCTTCAATAGAATAACCTTTAAATGTATTTGTCTAAAAGTTGCAGTCCTATATGAGTTTATGCACTATTGACATTTCATAAACAAATGTGCAAACACAAAGGGCTGGCTATCACTACCAATGTACTGAAACAGTCCAATTAGGTTTTACAATTTCAAAATTTGACAAGATTTTAATTATTGTGTATTATATATATATATATATATATATATATATATATATATATATATATATATATATATATATATAGTGTATTTATTATGATATAGTTTAAGACAGAGAGATATAGAAAAAGGTATTTATAGATATAAAGATATAGACAGATATAGAAAAAGACCAAAAGACATACATAGATAGAAATACTTAGAGAAAATAAAGACAAAGAGAAATATCGATAAAGAATGGTATACAAATGTAGACAGATATAGATCAAGACAAAGGTATATAGATAAATATATAGACAGATAAAGAGATACAAATAGATATTTAAACAACTATAGAGATATAGATAGATACATAGACAGATATAAAGATATACATAGAGATTTAAACAGCTATAGAGATATAGATAGATGTATAGACAGATATAGAGATATAGATAGAGATTAAAACAGCTATAGAGATATAGATAGCTCTTAGACAGATATAGAGATTTAAACAGTTATTGAAAAATAGATATATATATAGACAGATATAGAGATATAGATAAATATATAGATAGATATAGAGATATAAATAGAAATTTAAACAGCTATAGCGATATAGATAGATGTATAGACAGAAATAGAGATATAGATAGAGATTTAAACAGCTATAGATATATAGACAGATATAGAGATATAGATAGAGATGTAAACAGCTATAGAGATACAGATAGATATATAGACAGATATAGAGATATAGATAAAGTTTTAAACAGCTATAGAGATATAGATAAATATATAGACAGATATAGAGATATAAAGATTTAAACAGTTATAGAGATATAGATAAATATATAGAGAGATATAGAGATATAAATAGAGATTTAAACAGCTATAGAGATATAGATAAATATATAGAGAGATATAGAGATATAAATAGAGATTTAAACAGCTATAGAGGTATAGATAAATATATAGACAGATATAGAGATATAGATAGAGATGTAAACAGCTATAGAGATACAGATAGATATATAGACAGATATTGAGATATAGATAGAGATTTAAACAGCTATAGAGATATAGATAGATATATAGACAGATATGGAGATATAGATACAGATATAGAGATATAGATAGAGATTTAAACAGCTATAGAGATATAAATAGATATATAGAAAGATATAGAGATATAGATAGATATATAGACAGATATAAAAATAAAAATAGAAATTTAGACAGATATAGATAGACAGATAGAGATAACGGCCCGTTCCACCAGAATGCTTGGTCACTGCATGGAGAAAAAGACCTGAGTCAAAATTACATCCAATAAAAGTAAGACACATAAAAGTAAATGCAGATATCAACAATCAAAGAAATAGATGGATAAATAGTGTAAAAGTGACAAAAAAGGAAAAAACAATCCAGTGAGTTCACAGGAAACAGCTCTGAGTTTAAAGTCTCACAGCAGCAGGCATTTAAATATATTAAAACAGTAATATAATAAATATAGAAATAATGTTATCAGACTTAAATATCAATATACTCC
>NW_023416968.1:22310-31271 GCF_002922805.2 Oryzias melastigma | reverse complement strand
AGTGGAAAGGGTGTCCAACGTGTCCTGGATACGGGGAAGTGGATAAGCATCTTTGATAGTACAATCGTTAAGTGCCCTGTAGTCAACACACAAGCGATGAGTGCCATCCTTTTTGCGCACCATCACAATTGGAGAGGCCCAACTGCTATTGCTGGGGCGAGCAAAACCAGCTTCTAACCCTTGTGTTATCTGCTGGTCTGCACTCTGTTGCTTCTCCCATGCCATACGCCGTGGTGGCTGCTTAACAGGGGGACCTGGTCGAGTTATGATGTCATGTTGCACCATGTTGGTGCGACCAAGGTCAGCAGGGCCAGTAGAAAACACACTGCCAAAAGAACAAAGGAGTTGAGCGAGCTGATGCTGCTCTTGGTCACCGAGTTCAGCAGAACTCTGGTGGAAAAGTTCCTGAAGATGTTGTGGAACACACGGGTCATCACTGGGTGCCTTTCTAGTCTGACTTGATACCTCATTAGACTCCACTACCTGTGCAGGCTGTAGGAACCCTGCCATGGCTCCTCCCTTGATTGTTACAGCGGTGTTACTGGGATTGAAAAAAACGCAGGGGTACAAACTTCGAAACCTGATCTCGCACCAATGTACGAGCCACCAATACCTTGTGTCTTTCCACAAAACCCTTGGTGGGGCTCATCATCACATCCCCTGCAAGAGGCCTCCTGCCACAAACTTTCCCTGGTACTACGTACTCCCTCCCCGCTTCCAACACTACTGTTCGTGCAACCTTCACTGCCAGTTTTTGGGTGTTTAAACAGGGGGAAAAGTAAGGTACTTCTTCTCCAAATAACACAATCTGTTGTTTCCCAAAATCTAATTGGGCTTGGGCTTGTACCAGAAATGGGTGGCCTAACAGGACCTCTTCCCCTCTTATGTCAGCAACCAGAAAATGTACTGTGACCATCCGTTTATTTATCTGCACTGGGACATGTGCCTCCCCAAGAACTGGGATATCACCAGGCCCAACACCAAGTAAAGTCTTAATGGGTGAACCCTGCAGAGGGGCACGCCCAACTGGAGGGACAGACTCAAAGTAATGTAAGGGTAACACACTTTTTGATGCACCGCTGTCTAAAACAGCGCATACCTCAAGTCCATGGAGATTCAAGCGGATGCTCATCTCCTTATTGCTGGAGTTCAGTTGAAGCACCTCTGATTGAGAGCCCACAGCGTCTGTGGCAGCAGACCAGCCTTTAACAGTTCCATAAGGGGAAGGGCAGTTCCTCTTCAGGTGCCCCAGCCCAGAACAGTTGTGACAGCGCACTTCTTTCCATCTTGAATCTTTAGAAATCCTCTTGGTTAGCTTGAAATGGTCAGATTCCTGTGAGTGAGGACTCACACGTGGAGGAGCTGCGGTCTCCATCTCCTTCCCCTGTCCTGGGGCTTTAATTACAGCTGCTCTGGTTCTTCGGTCGGGCATGCTGCAACCTCCTCCAGTCATCGGGTTGGCTACACACGACGCTGCTCGCCTGGTGGTCTCATAGCTGCGGGCTATGTCAAAGGCATGGGCAAGTGTGCGGGGTCGCTGCTCCAACAGTCTTTGCACGATGTCAGCATCCCTCAATGCATTTGTGAAAATTTCTACACCTATAGCATCTTGCTCAGCCTCAGTGCGATCACCATAGGCTACAGAAACCCGATCATAGATGTCATCTCTCAGAACATGGAGGGGCTCACCCACCTGTCGGACCCGCTGGCGTAGCTCGATGGCCACAGCAGCTGCATGCTCAGAGGATGGCCCATAAGCAGTCTCCATCTCCTCCACCAGGCGAGCATAATCCCAACGGGAGGAGCGAGGATTCCTGGTAATAATGGCACCGGCAGCCCCAACCAGGCAGAACTTCAGCTGAATGGTCCTTGTTTTTTCCGACCAGTGGTTAGCGGTAGCACAGTTCTCGAAGGTGCGCAGGAATTCTCTCCAAGGGGTGGTGCCATCATACTGACCCGGCCGTAGAGTGAGAATCCTTTCCATGAAGTCCGCTTCCTCTTCGCTCTCTGAGGACAGTCGACGCCTCGACCCAGACTTCTGCTGCACATGTTGCTTTGACTTCTGCTCTCTGTCGCACACACCTTTCTTAGGCACCGTTTGTTCACTCAGCCGGCCACACACATTTTCTGACTTATTTATTTCGGGGAGTGAACACTGTACATGAGGGCTTGAGCGTGGGAAGAGATGAGGTGTGCTCTGCACAAAGCTGTTCTGATGGGCAGATCGGAAAGGGTTTGAATGGGGCGTCGCGACCGCTTGTCGTGCTTCACAACATGGACTCATCAATGTCCCGTGACCTTCAATAATGTCCTTTAGAAAAGGGTTTGTAGGTGAGAACCCCGTCCAACAGGTCCCACACGGTAATGCAGTCACTCGATGCCTGTTACCAGGTGAATCTCCAAGCCCAACGGGTTCAAAATGTGTTTTACTCTTTTCAAAAACACTTTCACACCGTTTCCCAGCATTGTAGGATTGTTCATCCATCAAAGTTAAATCCATGAACGGGTTAGACAAGTTCGTTGCGCATTTGAACGCATCACGTTCAACGTGGTGGTCGGTGGGGGCCGCCATGACAGTATTTACGTATGCTGAATAATTAACTCCGGGGAGCCTCACCTCCACCGTGTTTTCGGCTGCTTCTCTTTTGCTGGAAAACCGGTCCCTTCGTGGTCGCCAGTGTTAACCTTTCCTGCTTCCTCGTCCTGACCGTGGTCGGGGGCGAACAGGGGAGCCGCTGCAGCTCCTCGGGCGAGGCCGTCCTCGTGGTTAAACCCGCGGGTGTTTGGTTTTGCCGACAGCAAAGAACGCAAGCAGACAGACACACTCACTGTCTTGTTGGAGGGCTGGAATCCTCCATTTATTTTCTGACTTTTGTTTCAACAACAGAACATTTCTTTTCTCGAACTTTCCCCGTGCACCTGCTCCTCTTTCTCTCATCATCTCCCTCGCACACCCGTGCATGCGCACGTGTACGCACACTCACACTCGCGCCGCCCCCCCCTCTTTCTCTCTCCATAGCATTCCTGCAACACTAGTGAATGGTGGTGAATGGAGGTGAGTGGTGGTGAATGGACATTAATGGAGGTGAGTGGAGGTGAGTGGAGGTGAATGGAGGTGAATGGAGGTAAGTGGAGGTAAATGGAGGTGAATGGTGGTGAATGGTGGTTAATGGTAGTGAATGTAGGTGAATGGAGGTAAGTGGTGGTGAATGGACGTTAATGGAGGTCAATGGAGATCAACGGAGGTGAATGGTGGTGCCTCAAAGCACTCTCTTCTGCAGCTGGCACGGAGTAAAGAATGGAGCTAAAACTCTAAGGTCAAATAGGATTTCCCTTTTCTAATGATGCTGGACATATATCAAATAACTTTAGAGTTAAACCACATTTCTAAATCCTTTATTCAAATGTTGTTGAATGAGTGGCAGATAAAAACCTTTGGTTTAAAAAAAACTCTCAGGTTTGTGATGCAGCAACTGAACTGGGCGGTCCAAAGTCGCCCTGCTCTGCTCCATTCTAAGCATCCACCTGCAGATCAATAGATCCATGAACGTCTTTGGTTTCCTGGTCTGAGCTGGAATCTGGATCAAATGTTACTGTTAGCTGGGGCTGTAAGCTAGCAGGAGAGTGTTAAAGGAAGGCTGGGATTTAAACGTAGGGTTACTTCTGCGCTGATAGTCTCGCTCATAACTCACAGTTGAATTTCTAATTAACTTTTGCCACAATGGGTGTACTTGTTTACGCTATAGTGGCGTCTTCAGAGACTATGTCCTGGAAAACAACGCAGGCTGAAAAGACTAAGAAACCGAATAATCATTAAAAAACCCACTGGGTACAGTTTGTATAGTTGGAGTTGGACTTTAACCTAACCACATCAACATGAAGCTATTATGAAATATTTTTGACTTTCGTAAGAACAGATTTTTGATGATGGGCTCTGAACTCTGAGTTCAGCTTCTCCTTTCAGAATGATTTAGATTCAGAATTATAGTCAGTAAATGAAACTTCAGCTTCATAAAGTGGCAATTAGAGTTGTTTTCCAGGGATTGTGGTAGATATTTTACTGAACTTTTGACAAATGCATTAGCTAGTATTGCTTTAATTGCGCATGTTTTTAAAAATCAGGTTTATTTACTAAAACTTTTTATTAGAGGATAAAAATGTTTTTTATAGAAAATTTTATTTAGTTTTCATTAGTTCCAACATTACTACAAGAGTTGTAGTAATGTTACACACTTCAACCTGATCTGTACCCTTCAGATTTTAGGAGAACCCAGGAGGAACTGTTAAGGCATGTCAATGTTCACTATGTTAGAGGTAGACCACATCAAGGCATGTGTCTGATTATAAACTGTCTCTCTCTCTGTTCTGACAGCCCTTTGGTTGACATGACAGCGATGCGGTGGCCATTTTTTGACCAAAGTTTATGTAACCCCTGGCTCCCTGCCCGTGGCCTGGTTTGGGACTTCCTGCGACGGCTAGGCCTGTCAGTCACCGTGAACCAGGTCATGAGTGAATCAGGCCACACCACGCTCACTGATGGCTTATCTGTTTAGGCTGTTTTGATGTGAGCCCTACGGTGAACTCTTGCATGTCTGAAATAACATGAAGCCTGCTTCTCTGAGACCTTAATCTGGGACCGCAGTGCTTTAGGGCGGGTTCTGCTTTGGAATATTTGAAATGTAAACACAACAGAGTTAGAGTCTCTTAAAACCAAACAACACATTTGTTTTATTTACATTTTACTATGAATGTCTGAAATGTTTCCTGCATTTTTTTATGCATGACCCAATAACAAACTCTCTCAATCAAATCAGGGTTGAGCTGAAAAAGTCTCACTCCAAACCCTTTTGAAAAACTTGTTTTTTGATCACAAATTGAAGGCAGAAACAGAGACCCATCCTTGTTGATTCCAGACTGGCTCTAAATCCCAAACCAGAGCTAGATACAGAAGATGAATGTAACATCTCAGACTCTCAAAGCTGTTTTTGAGGGACGGCATCTGACAGATACGGTGGCCCTGAAGGCTCACAACACATTAACTTCACAACACAACACATTAAGGCCGCAACACAACACATTAACTCAAAACGGAAGTTTGATCTACGATAGAAGTTGCCCTGCTTTTATTCTTAAATTTCCACCGGCTAACAGAAAGTTATGTCACAGGTGGTGAACTGCAGTGGGAGAATACACGAGAAGTAATCACTCTGAAAAAATGGCAAGAGGGTTGTTCAATTTTTTTAAATGAAGAATTTAAAAGTGAGCTGTGGAAGGGGAAACTGCAGTTAGTTTTTTTCTCTTTGGTCTTTTTTCTCTGGTCTGTTGAACATCGCTTTGGATAACTTATCAGATACAAGGTAAGTTGTTCTCTTCATGTGTTTGGTTGCCATTGTTGTCAAAGCAAGGTATCCCAAAAGCAGGAAGAACGACAAGTCCAAGAGTCTAGTTCAGAGTTTAATCCAAAACGAAGAGTGGACACATCACTAGAGAACTAAGACGCTGAGACACTCAACTAGGCATGAGCACATCTTAAATACACAGGAGCACAATTAGAAGAACAAGGAGCAAGTGTGCAACCACAGGTGGCCTTGAGGGGGAGATGGTGTCCATGACAATTGTAGGTAGTAGTTATTTTGGATGGGATATTTTTTTAATGGACAAGCAAATATTTTTTGTAAGAATAACGTGACAAGATGAAAAAGTTCACACTTATGCTAATGCTAATGCTAGCTGTTGTTAGCTAAATTGGCCAAAAGAAATGTGCTGTTGTTTTGACAGTCTATGAAACATGTATGCTACACACTATTTTCTTATGTTCTGATTGATACATGTTATCATACTGTTCCTGTGTCATCACAAGTGTTTTGTTTTTAACATGCTAGTGTTGAACCGTTCCTGCTTCGTTTTCCCCCCGACCGTAGTCGANGATTCGCAACCGCAATGTAAGATTTGCAACCGCAATTGCATGTTCGCACATAAATCAAGACTCAGTAAACCACAAAATAAATCCTGTATCCTGTATCCAAAGATTTGAGTTTGTTTTTCGAGCATTTACTTTGCGGTTGTGAATCAAAATCCTGCATGTGAATTCCTGAAGCTGCGCTTGCGTACTCTTGCAGCTGCGGTTGCGAATTGTTTCCCTGTTGTTGAACCGTTCCTGCTTCGTTTTCCCCCGACCGTAGTCGAAAGAGCAGGGGAGATTTTCTCCAGGGCCGAAGGTTGGTTTTCCTCTGGGGTTCACCTCCCTTTACGGGTCGTCAGATTGTCCGGAACGTGCGAAGCCAAATAATTATTCTCAGTTGTCTTAGAAGAACTGATTATCTTTATTATATTCACTTTCGGAACAACTTGTCCACAACTTCCCGCATGCTAAGGTGCTCCGCCCCTCCTTTTTTTTCCTTTCTCTCCTCGTGGCACGCGCTCTCTCGCTCCTCGCAGCGCGCGCGCTGCTCCTCACATGCACACGCTCAAGCACGCATCCCCCCTGCTCCTTCCAGCATCACAACAAGCTCAGATGCACAAGTCGGAGCACACACACACATCTCACAACACTACCCCCACCCTGGATGGCAATGAACAATTCCACTCCAGCAGAAGTCCCACAAACTAGTAAACAATCACCTCATACACAAGCTTGAAAACAGTAAAGAGGTAGTAGTGTCTATTACAAGTAACATTTTAATAATCTAGAGCATGAGATTGGCTGTCGACTTAGTGCAAAATTAGCTCTATAAAGGTGCACAGGCACAAATAAGGGACGCACTGTAAATATATTGTCTTCTTTTTTTTCATAATCCAAATGCAATGTTGCTCTTTAACAGACAAATAAATCGTATAGCTGGACTAGAGCCCCAAATGGGAACTTTAAAGTCTCTAGTACGAACGAGAACTGCTGAATGTTGCTCACTCTGTCAACCAGTCACCATACCGGTCAGGCATCCTGCGCCGACGTCTCAGCCGCTGCTCCTGAAGGCTTGATCGGGGTGACTCCCCAATCCCATCGCTACCATGATCAAATATCACATGGGAAGGAGGGGATGGAAGAGACCTGACCACCATGGAATCAGCTGCAGTCAGAAGCGGCGACTGGGAATGGTTGGAGTCATCAGCTGTGACAGCAGAGAAGAGGTTGTGCAGGCTGAGGTCCTGTTCCTCAAGATCTCCTTCCACAGCGTGTGGGGAAACCTCTGTAGGTGACCAGTGCTGCATCTGACTCTGAACCCATGAAATGTCCAGCGGTTCATGGCTGCGATAGGGCTTCAGTTGGTCGTGATGAACAACTTTTGCTTTGGATCTGGGGCTCTTCTGAATTCTGTAGACCAGATCATCCAGTTGTCCAAGAACGAAGAAAGGGCCTTCATAGGAAGGCAAAAACTTTTTTACTTTGTTCTTGACACGTCGTGCGCCTTTTATAAGGTACCACACAGCATCTCCAACTTTGTATTGTGTGTGGCAGGCATTTTTGTCGTAATGTCTTTTTGCTCGTGTGACTGACTCTCCCAGGACCTCTCGGGTGATTTGATGAGCCAGTTCCAGCCGCTGGCGCATCTGTTGCACATACTCTGGGGCTGAGAGTGCATTGTCAGAGTCCGGGGGAAGACCAGCTATCAGGTCTACTGGTTCACTTATTTCACGTCCGAACATCATGAAGTTTGGTGTGAAACCCTGCACTGTGCCTGGTCGCTCTGTAGGCCATGACCGCATATGGGATCATCAAATCCCAATCCCAGTGGCAACGTTCAGCTNCTTTTTGTTGATTGTTGAAGCTTATACAGCAGTTACAGGACAAATAATCATCCTGCTCCAGACTCCTTTCCAGTAGGCGGCAGTAATGCGCATATAAGGTGTTTGCCAACCCCCAATACAAAATTAGACAGGAAAAAGAAGCAGACGACGAAGAAAAACTAGTGGAGACAGAACAGCAAGAAAACGAAGATTACAGACGAAAAAGAACATGGATGAGAGACCGAGTACATCGTCTAGTCAGGTGAGTGATTTTATTATTATTGTTATTATATGTTTTTTTTTTTTAATCGCTTATCCACAAACGTGTACTATTTGATGCTACGCAATGCAGACCGGTGTTACAGCACCGTGACAACAGCTGAACAGACATGATAGACCTCAGATTGAGCGGGAAAGTGTGGGCACTTAGAAGGAAAAACCAGAGGAACACGGATTTTCGTTAGTAGTTAAAATTCAAACAAAACACACAGTCAACTTTAGTCTTGACGTTTCCATTTTGCGGCAGGTTCAGAAGATTGCTCTTATGACCTGCTCAAAAGGGAATCTCCTTCTTGTGGTGAGATAAAAGAATACGTAATTCATTTCGTTGAGCGATGTCTTATGAGCATGAGAAAATTACTAATACAAAAATGAAATGACTTATACTTATCATAATACTTATCACAGTATTGGGTGGGGGGATGTTCTAATTTGCCAATATGGATTCTTCAGCATACAAAAAAGGAAAGCTCTACACATATATATACATTATGTGCGTATGTATGTACGTATGATTATGCACACACGGATATCCTCCTAAAAGAGCCAAAACTAAAAACGAACTAAAAACTAATTCCAAAAATATTCAGCTTTGATATTAATGAGATTTTTTGTTTCATTGAGAACATGGTGGTTGTTCAATAATAAAATGAATCCTCAAAAATACAACTCGTCTAATAATTCTGCACTCACTGTATATATTTACCCCGATCGTTTTTGGTAGATAGCTTCTGGTGATGTGTGTGTTTTTCAACTCTTGCCAAGATTCTTGTTAAATTAAGGACATTTATGCTTACATTTTATTATTTCAATTGACATTGAAATATTAGTATCAGAAGCCAAACATTTTCTTGTCCTAGTTAAAATATAGCACTTTTTGGTTTAGCATCTAAGGGACAAACATGTTTTTGATGAGCGTTAGAGGGAAGACAAGTGTCACTTGTCATTCTTATCAAT
>NW_023416968.1:9184-17811 GCF_002922805.2 Oryzias melastigma | reverse complement strand
CAGCGCAAGGCTGTTTCTTCAGAATAAGATGGAGTTTCGTTAATTACGTCAAATGTTGAAGAGTTATCATTACCAAAGTAATGTAAACACTGGCGCTAAAGCTCCGATGTTAAAGCTAATTCATTTTTTCAGAAGTTATGTCTGTGAGCGGAACTTCAGTCTCAGTTTTGAACGGAAAAAAGCTCTCGCTAGTTTTACTTTGAAAACCGGAAGCTTCATCGTCACGAAGATGTGTTTACTTCCGGTAGCGGCACCGCGCCTCTTTGGCTTTATTTTAGTTCATAAACTTAAAATCCGCCATTAATCTGCATTTCAGAGCAAAGACACATCGTCCTCAATTGATATTTTGATCTTCTTTTGCTACAATTTACCACATTTATAAAGATTGCGAATCAGCGATCTTGGATGTCGTGAATATCCTTACTCGAAATTCTGGGAGCAGATCGCGAATACCCGAGTACCCGGATACTCTTTACAGCCCAACTAAACACTGTTTGGCTGGATGGCTCTAATATTGTTCGACATTTTTGCTGCACCGTTAATGTTAAGTTGGAGCTAGCAGGAGTGGGAACAGATGGATGTCGGGAAGTAAGGATGTGCTCACTCTGCAATAACAACCCCATCCTATGTCCAAGAAAATGACACATTTTTTTGTTTTAGCTAAAACTGGAGTTGTCTTAATTAAAAGACCACTGCAGCTTTTGGTTTAAATGTTATGGCTGTAAAAGTTGGAAATCACAAGCAAATGTTCACATCACCTGGAATCATCTTGACTCAGTCACTTATGCTGCAGTCATGTCTCATGACCATAACGTCAGAATTTTCCAAATCAGAATCCGCTCCTGCAATAACTGCGGCTTTTACTGCAGCAGATTTTTCTCTAAAGTAGTTCAGAATCACAATAACTGAGGAACACGTTGCTGCAAATACATAGATTTTGTTTCCATGCAATTCCAAAATACTAATATATTTTTTTGCTAACATTATTTTTTTATTTTTAGTCATTAACTAACCGTTGCTACTTTAACTCAACTTGCTCTTAAATAAGCACTTTAGTGTAATTTTTTTTAAATCGTCAAATGTTGAAGCATTAACCAATGACTTAAGAGTCGTAGTCATGTGATCCCTCAATTTTAATATTTTTATTCAGATATGATGTCATTAAACCATTTCCTTTAATTAAAAATGAATATTGGGGACAAACAAGGCTGACAAATTATTGTATAAAACCCCTGTCAGTCAAAAGATCAAGTCCCTCTTTCATCATAGTGAAACAGAATTGATTTGCCTTTGTGTCATTCTTCCATTCTTTACCTTATAACGATTAAATAATGCAAGTAAATTGAAAAAAAGGAAGTATAAAACAGAAACTGGGATCAAAGCTCCAAAGCCCCATGGGGCCACTTGTGGTCCTGGAGAGATAAAGACATTACCAATGAAATCAAGACAGCGTGCATATTGCATGGTGCTGCTGAGGATAATGGCAGTAAAGGAAATGCTGCCTCACCACAATCTGGTAAACAAGGTTTCTGCTTCCTCAATCTGAGAATAATCCAATCAACTTTCTCTTTGTGGTTTTCTTTGTTTCAGACAACTCCAGATACAGCGGAGCCAAAAAGTATTTAGTCATTTGTGCAAGTTCTCCCACTTAAACAGATGAGAGAGGCCTGTCATTTTCATCATAGGTATATCCCAACTATTAGAGACAAAATGAGAAAAAAAAGAAAAAAACTGAAAATCACATTGTCTGATTTTTTAGAGAATTTATTTACAAATTATGGTGAAAAATAAGTCAAAAACAAAAGTTAAACTCAATATTTTGTTTTAAACCCTTTATTGGCAATAACAGAGTCAAACATTCTCTGCAAGTCTTCACATAACAAACTATTGCTGGTATTTTGGCCCATTCCTCCATGCAGATCTCCTCTAGAGCAGTGATGTTTTGGGGCTGCCGTTGGACAACACAGACTTTCAACTCTCTCTAAAGATTTTCTGAGATCCAGAAACGAGAGAGACCCAGCCACGTTTCATCTTCAATGCTGATGGAAGGAGGTTTTAACTCAAACTCTGACGATACATTCATTCTTTCCTTTCACTTGGCTCAGCCATCCTGGTCCCGTTGCTAAAAACAGCCCCAAACCATGATGTTTCCACCCCCATGCTTTACAGTAGGTATGGTGTTCTTTGGATGCAACTCAGCATTCTTTCTCCTCAAAACACGACAAGTAGAGCGCTTACCAAAAAGTTCTATTTTGATTTCATTTGACGATAGGACATTCTCCCAATCTTCTTCTGGATCATGCGAATGCTCTCTAGCACACTCTAGACAGGCCTGTACATGTACGCCTGGTCGCATAGTCTGTTACTGATGGTAGCATTTGTTACTTTGGTCCCAGGTCTCTGCGGGTCATTCACTAGGTCCTAGTTTGCTCACTGTTCTTGTGACCATTTTGACCCCATGGGGTAAGATCTTGCAGGGAGCCCAGATCAAGGGACATTATTTGTGGTCTGGTATGTCTTCCATTTCCTAATAATTGCTCCCACAGTTGATTTCTTCACATCAAGCTGCTTACCTATTGCAGATTCAGTCTTCCCAACCTGGAGCAGGTCAAGAATTTTGTTTCTGGTGGCCTTAGACAGCTCTTTAGTCTTGACCTTAGTGAAGTTTGTGACTGTTCGAGGTTGTGGACAGGTGTATTTAATATAGATAACAAGTTCAAACAGGTGCCATTAATACAGGTAATGAGTGAAGGATAGAGAATCATCTTACAAAAGACGTTACAGGTCTGTGAGAGACAGAAATCCTGCTTGTTTGAAGATGACCAAATACTTATTTTTCAGCTTAATTTACAAATAAATTCATAAAAAATCAGACAATGTGATTTTTCTGGATTTCTTTTTCTTATTTTGTCTCTCATTGTTCATGTACACCTATAATGAAAATTACAGGCCTCTGTCATCTTTTTAAGTTGCACAATTGGTGCTGACTAAATACTTTTTTGCCCCACTGGACAACGTGGAGTTTGGGCAACGCAGTCCCAAAGTGTGCAAAAAACCTGAATAAAAGCAGCCCTGCTGTTTTTTAGGCACAAACCTTTTGGTGTAAGGTGGCGCTTTGTGGTTTTTGGCTGTTAAACAGATAAACAACAAGACATTTGTGTGTGTGTGTGTCAATTTGTATCATGTTTTGCCAGTGAGACTTGTAACAAATGATGTCCACACACATGAAAGAACCCAAATGAACAAGCTTTATGGAGTTGAAACATGTTTGTGTGTACTCCCTGTGTGTTAGCCCCCCCACCTCCAGCTGACTAAACAGTGAGGTGTGTGGCTGGGTGGTGGCAGTGACAGATTTCAGGACTGTGGTCTGACTCATGCTCCTTTAGACAGGCGAACGCACATGAAAACCTGAACGGAAAATACAATTCATGACTCCTAATTGTGGATTTCTATACAAGACATTGTTTTAATTTAAAAATGACAATAAAAGGCAAACAAACAAGTTAAATTGGGACTTTAAGTGTCAAAATTATTCATTATATCTTGAAAAAAATAGACGATTGCAAAAGAAATGCTAACAAACTGTGTGAAACTATGAAACTTATATGAAACTTGGCATGATCACACAGAGGAAGGACGGTTTTGTTTAACGTGTTGGAGAATTTGTCAAACAAGCGTCTCCTCGATGAGGATTTGCTCTTGAATCGTGGCCATCGGCTGCATTTTCGGCCTCTCATCATCCTTTTCTCTGGGCTAAACGATGAACAAAAATGGTCAAATCTATGAGGTATGACAGAGAAAGTGAGCTCGACAGAGTGTTAGCTGGAAAGTCCGCATCATCATCTTGACTTCAGTGTGGTGACCAGTGCCAACTATGACCTCTTCAAGTAAAAAAAAACAACAAACTTACACCTGTCTGCTGTAGACTGCTCTGCAGAGTGGAACAGATAATTGAGAGCTTCATAAAAAGAGTTCCATTGCAGCCTTTGCTGTTCCACCACTTGAGATCTTGCCAAGCAATATTTGAGTTTTGGTGATTTTAATGAGGCTCATGTTCTGCAGCGTTAGCCAGCAGATGATTGTGCAGCAACTGCTGTAATGAGCACTTGTGCTTTTGTTTACGCCCTCTTGTTTCTCCACCCAGTGCATCATGGGAGATATCCTGTGTGCTCTCAGACTCTGTCATGCCGATGTACATGTGAACATCTTTTAGGAAATGGAAGTTTTTGTTGTGCAGTTATGAAATCTGGACCACCTTTGACTACAGTTCTTACCGAGTTTACAAAAAAATGTCTGTTTTTGTTTCAGATTATAACAGCAGCGATCAGAAGACCGCCTGCAGAAAACATGAGCTGTACGTGAGCTTCCGAGAGCTGGGCTGGCAGGTAATTTTAGGACAATTGTTTTAAGTCGGCTTGGTTTTAAATGGTGTATTTCAACAGCACTAAAACCCCAAAAAACTCAACAGATGAAAGAAGAAAATTGTATTTAACTACACACAAGAAAAATAACTGAAGATTTATTCCATATTCTTATTTTTGTGTACTATTCTGCATGAGTCTTTAATATCATTTTATAAAAGCCCCACTGACAGGTATGTTAAACAATCTATGTGTAAAAGATTTATATTTATTCTTCACAACTATGGTATTCCAAATACAACACCAAAACACTGCATTATTGTCAAAAATCTTCCACACAAATATTTTCAAATAATTAAATAAATATCAGCTTGTTAATAATATCTAATATCTGATCTGATATTACTAATTTATTGTTTTTCAAAAACAAAATTCTTCTCTTAAAAGACCAACTTTAATGAAAATGGTGTTTTTAACATGTTCTTGTAGCATTTTTCTAATGATGGAGGACATATATTTGAAGAAAATTAAAATTTAAACTGCATTTCTGACCATTTTTGATAAAAATTGTTGTAAATCGGGAATGCTATTTGAAAAATCTAGTGGGAAAGTATGTAAACAGATGGGTGACAGGTAGTGGGGCGGCCTTACTTCGTGACAAATTTCTAATGAACTCCTGCCGCTCTGCAGAAACTACGTCCTAGAAAATGACACAGGGTTTTTAAATTATTTTTTATTATTATTTTAGACCAAAACAGCAAAATCATAATTAAAAGATGACTGGAAATGCTTTGAAAATAGATCAAAAGACAATTGGAGTAGGGCGAAGCAGCATCACCTAATGGTATGATAGACAAGTAAGGGTACAGAAGTAGAAAAGCATGAAATTATGACAACATACATCTCTGTTAAAGTCCTGGAGTGACTTAATCTTAGCCCACTTTTAGGATCATCTAACAGATTAAAAATCTCTCACAAGAATCCAGATGGAGCTTCAGAGGAAAGATAGTAGCATAAATCAGAATCTGAATGAATCCATCCATCCATCCATCCATTTTCTTGACCGCTGTGTCCCTTTCGGGGTCGCGGGGGTGCCGGAGCCTGAATGAATTAAAAATAAAAAAAAACCCAAGGACAACCTTTATTTTGACATTTAACCCAGTCAGACACATGAATTCTCTGCAGAAAAAGTCTCATATCTAAATGATTAAACAAAGTCAACATGACCTGTCTCTGCTGATAGTAAGACAGTAGGAAAAGCAGAGAAACCGATGTGTATACCCCAACATAAACACAACAGGCTACTATCGCTGAGTGATAAGAAACTAGTACTAGAGAGGCAGATATGAAGGGCAAAAAGAGTCAATTATGAGCTGCTAAAATGTCAGACTGCAGGTGTGTCTGAGTGCAAAAAAAAAGAGTTTCATACATCTTTGCAAACAAGCTTTTGGCTGTTAACACAGCACTGACATCTAGAGGGAGATTGCCAGTGATCTCTTACACAAACCCTCACAACCAAACATTTGAGTGAAGAGTTTTCCTTTTCAGACTCATATGTAGGAATAGAGTCAGATCAGGGGTCTGCAACATTTAATGGTAAAAGAGCCATTTTGGTTAGTTTCTTACAGAAAGAAAGCCACAAAGTTGAAAAAATATAGTTTTATTATATTAATTTTTCAATATATGACCATTATTTTTACACTTTAGACAGTGAAACATACAAGTTCCTGATTGGTTTATTTCAAGCATATATTGTGGAAAATACAGGACAAAACACAAATATTTTAAACTCATTACAGAAATAATGAAATACATCCTGTTTACCCAACTTTTTTTGAAGCCACAATGGAGGGACAAACTAGGCCTCAGGTTGCAGACCCCTGAGGTAAATAGAAAAAGTTCAAGGGGTAGAAAAAAATAAATTCAGATTAAAATCCCTGAAACATGTCGGATTGAGGAAAAACAAGTAATTAATTCATCGAAAGGAAACAGTCGGGAGGGAAGAATAAATGTGCAGAATCTGTTCTCACATTTACTTATAACTCAGGTAATCCTCAACAAAAGCACACTGCATATGACAGAAAATCTGACCTGTTTTCACAAAGCAAGCTGACTTCCATGTGTCTCTAAGGACTGGATCATTGCGCCTGACGGCTACGCAGCCAACTACTGTGACGGAGAATGTTCCTTTCCTCTGAACGCCCACATGAATGCTACCAACCACGCCATCGTGCAGACGCTGGTGAGTACTTAGTATGTATGCGTATTCCAGGTCTACTTCCTGTCCTGAGGGAAAGTATCTGTAACATAAATCCTGTAGAATTAGGACTGAGTCAGTGTCATGATCTGTCCTGAAGTGACAGTAAAAGCAGCATTTGCTCCGTCTGGTTTGTTTTTGAAAAGTGTTTTTTTTTCTTTATGTATTTTAGGTGCACCTGATGAACCCTGAGAATGTGCCAAAGCCGTGCTGCGCCCCCACCAAACTCCACGCCATTTCAGTGCTTTACTTCGACGACAACTCCAACGTCATCCTGAAGAAGTACAAAAACATGGTGGTGCGCGCCTGCGGCTGCCACTGACCCTGCCGGAGGGAAGGTGATCCACCCCCCCAAAAAAGTCCTCCACTTCTGGAACAAGACATCAAGAAATGCAATTAAGGATTTATTGTTGCATACGTTTTTGTCAGCAGCTTCTCTTTTTAGCTGAGGACTAGAGCTGTAATCTCAAGGAAGTCTGTGGAAAAGAGGGAGTCTTTGTGGATGATTTTTTTTGTATTGAACGCCTGACGGGCTGATGCACCTACAGAGAGGACCAGACTAAAACCTCTTTGGGAAAGACCAGAGTGCTGCTTTCTTTATCATCTCCACGAACTGATGTTTTAAGAAAACTGATGAGAAAGTCGTCTAAAAGATTCGACTCACTGGCGCAGGAGTTTTACACTAAATAAATGACACATCGGAGTCTATACATGTGCTGTTTTTTCCTTTTCTCCAGCCGTATTTTCTCCTCCAGCCATATTTGCTCTCCCAAAATACTATATGGACTGAACCGACCTGACCACAGACCGTTTTAGCTGTGGACTGCTCTGAATAATCCCCTCCGTGTCAATATTTGTCAGGCTCAGGCTGAGCCGTGATTCACCGGGCCGCTCCGGCGTGATGCATGTTGTGGCTGTGCTTGTGTTTTTCTCCACACGACTGAAGAATACAGCTCTATCCCTCCGACATGCCACAAATGACCGTTTCTATGTCGCTGCACTCGGAGAGCTAACAAACCCTTTCACCCCCACGACAGCCTGTTGAGAGCTCGGGGAAAAAGGTTCAAATCTTTCACTTTATTGGATGAAATGTATGTTTCTTGTCATCTAAAAAACACGATGTGATCCTTGGATGGCATGCAATCTTCATAGAACACTTATGAATGATAAAGTATATATATCCACAAATAATTAAACTACCGTGTGTGCCTAACCAATCTTTAAATTACAAAATATACCTCTGCTAAGCTGCTGTTTACATTTGTGATCATGTTAACTGTTTTTTTTTGTAAATACTTGTACATTCTCCGCTTATTTATTGCACCTTTTATTAAAAGAAATAAAAAATATCACATCTTTAATACAAAACCAAGATTGAAAAACCTTATTTTTGGGAAAAAAAGACAACTTTATTATCAAATTTCATGTTACAATTTGCCAATACTCACTTTTTGTGCAACATATGTGGGTTTTGCACAACCCATGAAAAGAAAATATACAGAAAATACTTCCATCACTGGAGTTCCAAAGATCATGTGCTATCCATAAAAATGTTTATTGAAAAAAGAAAAAAGGGACAAAGAGCGGCATGTCTGCCTGTTTGTGTACCTTGACTGGACAATAAAGCGAGTGGACATCACATGTTTCATTTCAGGGGGGTCAAAGAACATTCGGAAGATTTAACAAGGTGCTGATTACCTCACAATGGTTTGTCACAATCCACTGTTTTTATCTCAAATCTCCAAAAATGTAATGCATTTTAGTAGGAAAATATGTTTTAATTAAGTATTTCCAGACACAAATTGGTTTCACTCTTCTCCGTCGTGTGATTGCAGTGACCTGAACTACTTTGTTGATTACTTGATTTCAGCGAGAATCACATTTGATAAGAGATTGGGATTTTCTAAATCAAGACACTTGTAGCTCATATAAGAGATAAGGTCAGAGTGCATTCATTTGAAAGTAAATCGTAATGCTAAGTAAGTCAGAGATGGTATTTTTAAAATCAC
>NW_023416968.1:0-927 GCF_002922805.2 Oryzias melastigma | reverse complement strand
AATTAGCTCAACCTAATCTAATAACTCCCTACAGCAACCTAGAGTGGAAAAGTCCTGCCGCCAGAGCAGAACTTAACCACTTTTTTTGTTGTTTCTACAAGAGATAACCCTCTTGATCAAACACCTTTTTGTTGAAAGGCCTTGCGAGAAACTTTGCAATTGAGCTGAAGAACTTGGCCACTTTGGATTTATCTTTCAGCATGTATTTCTCAAAGACATGGAGAAAGATGGTATATGACACAGGATCTATTAAATTCAGTCCTTTCAGTAAAAAGTACTCGGGCTGACGAATCCTGTTTTGCAGTTCTTTTTTGGTTTTCTTACACAGCTCGTCAATGTTTGCAGTTTTTAGCTTAAAATTGTAACTTTTACAGAGATCCCACAGTTTTTCGTACAATTTCTGGTACATGTTGTTGAAGTTCTCTTGAGAACAGTCAGTGTGGGCTTTGAAGAACAGACAGGGAATTATTTTTGTCAGATACTCGTTCAGCAGTAAATGACAATTCTCCATGTCCCTCATCTCCTCCTTTTTAGGTTTTTGTGCCCTTTTCTCACCGACTTTTTTCAAAGTGACTTTTTTCTGTGGGGGTCTGTCCAAAGAACTCATCAGCCTTGGAGAGATGTCTTGGCTTCGTAGCATTTTGCTTTTGACGCGTTTCAAAAAACCTGGCTTATTCACCATATATTTTCTAAAACGCATGGCCACATTATCTCCAAAGAGAGCTTCTCTCTTTTCCAAATAAGTCACAATGGGATCTTCTAATCGTTGAAGCTTGCACAGGTCTAAGTAAAGGACCTGATCCAAACCTTTGAACTTTTCCTCCTTGATGTGACAGTGGATCGTCTCCGCCTCAATCCAAAGTCTGTCAAAAAGCCACTTCTGGATAATTTGAAGCTGTGTTTGAGGGAAGTACATTTTATGGTGTC
>NW_023416967.1:96124-97042 GCF_002922805.2 Oryzias melastigma | reverse complement strand
CTCAAAAATGCCGTTTTATTTCAATATTTCTTGCTCAAAACACGCCAAAACAATTGGAAATGGTAAATATAAGGCGGAATACAGTTAACACCGAAAATGACCCACAACCTCATTACTAGTCCTTTAAACCAGAGTTAAAGGAATGTCATGAGTGGAGGAGCCACTAGGGGGAGCTGGATGATTGATGGGAGTTGTGTTTGTGATACGTTGTGGAAAATGGAGAATAAAGTTCCAGTTTTCAGCACGATTTACCTGAGAGCATTTTTATAAAGCAATAACAACAATTTCCAGCTGCACTTGCCTGGGGAGGCGCCTTGCACCCGGCCCTTTCTCGTGATCTTTTTATGATGATTGACATGTGACGTCAGAGCAAAAACAACCAACATGCACCACAAAAAAAGGTGATCTGTGCAGTGGTGCCTTTGCCTGCATGATCTCAAACAAACCTACTGTCCAACAAACGTAGAGTGACGCCATATTGGAATGGTATGTAAAAGAAGAGACTTCAGTGAAATGATCATAAAATGTTTAATTTTGGTCTGATTTTAAAATGAAAAAAACTCTGATCATCACAAAAATAAGACCCAAGTCATGGTATTAATATTATTGTACAATGTTCAATAGAAATATAAATCTCTGGGCTTTTTTTCTACAAGTGGATCCCTCCATCCCCTATATCAGAAGGACTCCAGCACTCGCTTCAGCAGGATGGCAGTTTTCCGTACTCCACATGTCCCTGTCTGCACACCGGGCGGGTATTTGACGCAATGGACATGTTTTATGAACTACTTTATTTTACTAACATGTTCGTACATGTTTCTTTTGTTTTTCCAAAATGCCACAGATCAAATTCTGCTGTTATTTTTTGTGTCCACTAGATGTCCTCCTAGAGCAAATGAAGCTCATGAAGCATTGCTC
>NW_023416967.1:93868-95177 GCF_002922805.2 Oryzias melastigma | reverse complement strand
TCTCTAAAATAAAGTCTTTTACCCGTCGGATGGATCAAAGCAAATGTCTGCTTGACTCCCAAAATGACAGGAGTGGAGCAGAGTCCTGTCATTTAGGGAGTGTTAGATGTAAATGACGACTAACACTGCAGACGTCACGTGACGTAACGGCGTTACAAAACTGCAGAAACATTTACTTTTAGTTTTGAGCAAAGTTAGTTTTTCTCCTTGTGTACATTTAATATGATTTATGTTTATATTTTCTTCCTGCGGTTTTGTTTTGAAATAATTCTGAATCATAATGTTGAAGTTCAGGTTAATGAGCAATAAAAGAGAATGACTGAAGTGCAGCAGAGAAATATGTTATTGTTGCTAATTATTCTTGTTGGTGGTTTTGTGTTTTCATAATATGTTATTGTTGCTAATTATTCTTGTTGGTGGTTTTGTGTTTTCATAATATGTTATTGTTGCTAATTATTCTTGTTGGTGGTTTTGTGTTTTCATAATATGTTATTGTTGCTAATTATTCTTGTTGGTGGTTTTGTGTTTTCATTTTTTCTCTCTATTACTGTAATTGAAACTAATTTGTTTGTTTGAATGAAAATAGGGAAACTAAAAGAAGTTGATAAAATCATAATTCCATTAGTAGAACTATACGAGGTAGAAGTGTCATTTCCATTCAATTATTACATCTTAATGGTTTGTCATGTTTGCAGGCAGCTGAGAAAAACATGAAAATTATTGTCATATTTCAACAACTGGAGTAGTTACTTTATTGAGTAACTTGTTACTTTTAAGATGTTGTAATTAAGTTACTAACTCAGTTACTTTTTTGGTAATTTAACTTGTAACAATGAATAGGTATTTATCATTATTTTTTTTAAGTGAGATTCCCAACACTACAGAAATGGGTTAAAAAAAGAAAAGGGAAAAAAACGGATATTATCTGTAAAATGTCTGCAGCCTTTTCTCATCAAAACATTGATAAACACTGCATCTGATGCTCTTTTATCCATTCTTGTCGAGTCTTTTGGTCTCCTCCAGCTCCTGCCTGACTCGATAGTCTTTGTTTTCCAAAGGACATGGAATCAACTCAGTCATTCAATCATTTTGCTTTTCTTTCTGTTTATTTTGGTAGATGGATGATTGATAAATGATAGGTTGAAAACCTTAAAAGAAAGAAGTTGATATGTCAATCAAACACTTCAGCAAACTCAGCGTGTCAAACAAATGTCAAAATACTCTTAGGTAGTGATGTGACGTTCTGTATCGAGGCTTCGAGGCGTGTGTCGAGTAGTGTAGGAGGAGCTTCCGTGAAGCGCGTATCGAG
>NW_023416967.1:74782-76730 GCF_002922805.2 Oryzias melastigma | reverse complement strand
TAGCCGGGACAGGCTCCGGCACCCCCGCGACCCCGAAAGGGACAAAGCGGTCAAGAAAATCGATGGATGGATGGATGTAACGGGGTGCAGGAAGTGGTCCAGATAAGATGCACTGTAAGTTTAACTGCTTGATGTGGTGAATGAGATGGATGAAGTCCGTCTTCAAAGTCTCAGACTTCTGGAACTTAATGTCATTGGTACCTGCATGTATTATAATTGTTGAAGTGGAGGGGTGTTTACTGGAGAGCTGGTGGGTATAGTTATGAATGTCCTTGACTGTTGCTCCTGAGATGGAGTGTGTGTGGCACCTCTTAATCTTGACGTGCCTGACGATGGAGTCTCCCAGGATGAGGATGGGGCTGCGATCTGATCCAGGGGCCACAGCCGGGGCTTGCGAATAATGAGAATGAAGCTGTCCGTCCGACAGCAATCCGGGGTAACGCTTTGCAGCAGGATCCTCCAGAGTCTCGGGCGGGATGTTTTCTAACGCACGGAAGGGCTCGCCCGAGCGTCGGGTTACCGCATCGCGGAGCAGCTGGCGGCGTTTTCCTTTTGTCGTTGAGACGGAGCGGATAGCAGCGGCGGGCAGCGGGGCCGGCGGCGCAGCTCCAGGAAAAGATGTGCTCTAGCTTGGTTCCCGCGAAGAGTATCCAGAGGCAGCGGCCCAGTCAGGCTCGTTCGAAGCGGGCCCGGAGGCAGCAGTGGACGCCGCTGTTCGATCCAGAGCCGTGATCGTAGCCGCGGAGGAGGCGAAGGCAGGATGCGCCGTCGGGACAAATCACGTTGCTGCAGGCGGAGATGACCGTGCTGCTGGAGGTCCACGGTGATGGAATCCTGGTTCCAAAGAGTCCCGTTTGGTTGTTGGCCGATCGACAAGGCCTAGGTCTTCGGCATGGCGGTTGACGAGCTCCACATTAGCCGAGCTAGCAATATCTCGTTTCGGCCCACGGCTCCCCCGACCACAACGTGTCACCTCTGCCCATGAAAGCTTGGGTGTTGAGCTGAGAGCGTGGTCCCTCGGGTCCTCTTGGCGATCAGATGGAACCTCAACCGATTCTCCAGGGCTGCAGTTGGCTGGGGCTCGGAACTCATCTGTCCGTCCAAATGCGTCTGCATCGCCACCACGAAGCTGCACAACATCGCTGTCTGAGCTGGTGGAGTGAGCTTCGGCAGGCTTTCCTCAAGACCAAGAAAGTGTCTGAGACATGGAGCGACTGGCCTGGTCGGCGATAACTGAATGCTGAAGGTATGTAATATAATTTGACTGGGATAAAGTAACGGAGAGTACTTTTTCGATGAGTTGGAGCTCAGCTTTTAGCTTATGAATGGTAGATTGGAGTTGGCAATGAACAGAGGTGCAGTCTCTGCAAACAGGAGCTCTGGAACCCGCGTCTAATAGAGCGTCAGCCATCTTGAATCAAGGGTTGTCAGCAGAACACATTTTACCATCATTTGCTCAGTTTTGTTTGAATCTAAACATAAATAATAAAATGTAAATAATTAAATTAAATGATCCGATGCAGCAAAACCATTATTTATTTATTTATTTTTAAACCCAAGGGGCCAAAATGGAGGTAAAAGGGTCACTGGCATGACCCAGAAGTGATGCTGCAGTGTTGAGTTGAGAAAACCGCAGAAAGGGCAAGAAGAAGCGTGAATACCGTACAGCTAGCAGGAATCCAGTTTGAAAGCCATCCAGTTGTGGATTCGTTCCAGTCAACCTCTACTACCGATGTTTTGCCCGTTTTGTGGCAGTTTGCTTGTTAGAAAAACAAGTTTTTGCGAATCTTGCGGAAGGTCTCTTGATGTTCTCAAGAACGTGGACGAGGAGAATGCCGGGCCGAGCGATGCACTAAACAAAGTAAGTGCTGCATTTTCCAGTCATGGCCGGTACTCTGTGGCTAAAGTTATGTATAGCTGTTTTCCAAAAACTCTAGACTCATTTGTT
>NW_023416967.1:71037-74464 GCF_002922805.2 Oryzias melastigma | reverse complement strand
CTAAACAAAGTAAGTGCTGCATTTTCCAGTCATGGCCGGTTATGTATAGCTGTTTTCCAAAAACTCTAGACCCATTTGTTAGAAAATGTAAATATTTAACCTGCAATACGCATATAGATTTCCTATGGTATTCTGGCGACATGCTTTACCCGAGTTTTGTTTTTAAACTTATTGAACAAAATGCAAGAATACAACACAAGAAACAACCAACCCAGTATACAATGTAAAATACATTAAACAATATTAAATACCCAGGGGAGTTGATTAAATAAATATTATCAGAATATTAGAGATTTCAGTAGTTTTGAGAGCCTTTTTGTTGGTGGAATATGATATAGATTTTAAATAAAAAGTTAAATCTTTAATGAATTGTGGCAAGTGTGCGTTTGTAGATGGTGTAAAGGGGTCCCATTTTTTCCATCTTAAGGTAGCTTACTTTACTTGAGGTAATTTATAAAGTTCGTGTTATGTTATGGTACTTTGATGATTTGTTACTCTTAAAGAGTAAAAAAAAATCCTGCCAAATGTTAAATAATTTCTTTCACATCATAACATATTTTGACACTTTTTCTCAGACTGCTGAACCTTCAACCCAGCTGTGGATAAGAAGGGAAAAGATGAACATGTAGCTGTTTCTACATGTCTTCTGTATGATCAAAAAAAGGCTCACTTCAACTGCTGATTGTTATTTGTATTGTGGCAACCTGGGGGTTAGCCCCGCCTTCAGCTCCTAAGACTCATGGGAAGTGGGAAATCGCTCACCATAACTGAGGGAGCTGTGAGCAGAAGTCAGGTTCATGCTGTTAGGCAGTTTGTGTATATTAAAAAATATGGATATTAGTATTGGGAAAGAAACTATGAGTGCATTTTCACAGTCAATTTCTACTACTCAAAGATTAATTAATGTTGTGAGATGTATGAGGTACATTTGATTCTCCACTCCAACTTGTGCACAATGAAGCTTAAAGAAGATGGGAAATTAACTTTTATTGATAAATACATAAACATGATTAACATCAAAACACAAATGTAATTTATCTAATGTTCTTGATTACTCATTTAGATAAACTGACTAAAAGATAAATTGTATTTTAATGAACAAATAAAGTAATGATAGAAAATCAACTCAAACAAAGAGTTAATTGTTGACACAATTTAGTGTTAAAAAAACTCTATCAAGGTGACTACGGAAGAGGATTAGGGCCACTGAAAAGAAAAAGCCCATGAAAAATTCTGACTTTAAAGTCAGAAATCTGAGAAAAAAGTCAGAATTATGGGGAAAAAAACATTCCTTTTGTACTGCTGTTTTGGAATCGGAACTCACCCGCAGCAGTAAAACCAACAAGAATGACGTCTGCAAGTGACTTTGTGCGTGCTCGAGGCTTACCAGAGGAGGTCATTTCGCTCATGGAAGAAGAGAAGGTGAGTTTAAATAAAGCTTGTTAATATGGAGCTTGAAAATAAAAGGGCGGCGGGCTATGCTAGCTTTTGTAGCATCTATCAGACATTTACACCTGTTTAAAATCATTTTATTGAAATGTGCAGAATGCTTTTAATTTGCCAGGTTGAATATGTGTTCTTGACAAACCTATGCACAGTTTTACTGAGTTTCAGTTGTAGGCTATTTAATTAATCTGCGTTATGCACGTTTTACCTTCAGAATCCGTCAATGATACGTTTTGCACGCCCATCGAGACCGTTGATATGAATAACTACCTACTTGATCGTCTAATTTTTGTTATAGCTTTCAGAAAATACTCCTGACATGTCTCAGAAACATTGTCGTGTTTTGTAACTGATCTTTATTTACACGGTTACAAAATGGTCTGTTTTCAACCTTCTTGTCACGTGACGCTTCCTAACTTTTTATTATCTTATTTGTTAACAAACACTGTGCATTCAACGGTGCCCCGTTGAAGACTCATCTGCTTTCCTAATGTTTAACACCACAAAACGCAGCCGTTGTTATTCTGTATCTGCACGAGTTTAAATAAAGTTCAGGAGGCTGAAGTCACGTGACCCCCCCACCCCCCAGAGTAGCGTTGTGTATCCAAGGCAACAGCCATTTCTTCTTCGGGGATCAGAGAACAGCAGTGATGTGTTGATTATTTTGAATGCTCATCAGCATTCACTTTAGCTAAGCTAACGCCACGTCTGTCAGCCCTGCTACAAAGTTGACAGAGTGCTTCTTTTTCTTGACAACTCGAGCGTTTTGAAAGGAATGCAGAGATTGAACGTTACGTCATTACGTAGCACTCCAGAGTCAATCCGATGAATAGGCGTGTTTGAGATCCCCAGCGCCTCGCCTGCATCGTCGGCGAGACTAAGCTGCTGCTGGAGGGGGCGGAGAAAGGCGCCTGAGATGAGGGCGAACGACGAGACTGTACGAGAAAAAGGAGTTGGGGGTTGTCCTTAGCATTCGGCTGAAAGTTAATATGCCACTCCTCCTAGTATGATTTGTGCTGTTGTGTTTTTTATATTATTATTTTTATTATATATTTTTTAACATATTTTAGAGTAAACCTATTAATAAAATAACCGCGGGATTCATTGCATGTGCACTGTCCCAAATAAATAAATACAATTAAAGTTAAGTTACATTTTATAGACAACAACAAATATGATCACAGATTATTTGAAATCTTGTTTATTTTTTCATCAGTGATTCACTACCATCCAGAAAAAGTAAAAAAATACACAGAATACATATTTAGCGCCAGTTATTTCACACCGAACTACAAGAAATGTGTGGACACCGTTTCCCACAATGCATTGTTTTGTAGTCCTCAAGGCGGCCTGCAGCCAGTCCAGTACCTATTTTCTGGCTGCGCTGGCTTAGGAAGGCGCCTTGAACCCGCCCCTTTCTCGCGATTCTTCATGACGGCGCACATTTGACACACCACAATCCAGGCGATCTGCGCAGCGCAGACAATCTCAAACACACCTATTGACTCTATCTAGAATTTACCATCAGTTGCGTTGTCACAGTCAGTTTGGATTCATCTGATCAACCCCTTTCCAGTGTTATTGGACACGTAAACAGACAAAAAGAAGCTCCAGTTATTCTTTTTTCCTATATGTATGCTTTGCAGCAGTGGCATAATATTCATTAAACTAATATTTCATTTTTTATTGTTTTGTTTTTCTTCTGTACAGATTGACAGTGATGTCATCGCTTTGATGGATGATGCAGCTCTGGAAAAATACATCCCTTCCTATGGAGATCGTATTGCGCTTTTCCATTTCTGCAAAAGTAAACCGTCCCTCTCAAAAAGAAAATCGGGACTTTTTCAAAAACTTCGTGACAAAATGAAAATTAGAGAAGATAATTCCAAGGAAAATTTCTCAAGTGTTGGCCCAAGACCAACACAAACAAAGAAACAGAAAACAACTCGAAATGTGGAAATAGGCTGGATACACTGTGATG
>NW_023416967.1:70879-70971 GCF_002922805.2 Oryzias melastigma | reverse complement strand
ATTCGTCCAGCATCAGATCATGACAGGTGGACAGATGCAAGGCTATAGATGGCTATATCTTCGCGCTGTTCAGCAAGGATTTGTGGTGTCAC
>NW_023416967.1:65812-70740 GCF_002922805.2 Oryzias melastigma | reverse complement strand
CCAGAAAAATTAAAATGGCAACAGAGGCAGGATTAAAACACATTCTTCAAGAAGGAAAAAGCCTCTTTTTTCCCGATGGAATCTCTCCTAAAGGATCAGAGTCTGATTTTGAGTTTGAGGTTTGGGACTTCAAACAGAATTGTCTTAATGATGAGACTTTCCTGTCTATTGGAAATATGTACGAGGCAGCAAGGCTAACAATGTTACGTTCTTACATCTCTACAAAGGCCAAAGCTGCCCATCAAGTCAGAGAACCCCCCGAAGTAAATATTACCGAAGCACACGGTGATGATGAAGTCCATCAAGCAGATGATGGAGAGTCTGGGGTTGAGCTGGGTGTCCATCCTGCTCTGGACATTTCTGTTGACTATGAGATCACATTTGGTCCTGTCTACAATGAGGAGGAAGATCAAAATGACACACTAATCTATGAGGATTTTCTTTTTCCTCAAAGCCCAGCTAGTCCACGAGATTTAGTAACAGTCACAATACATCACGGCAACACCTTGCATGATTTGATTGCTGGTTTCTCTGATGCTGACATTTTAAACAAAGAACTGTTTGTGAAACGCATTCTCCCAGACAACACAGAAGAAGCAGGAAGTGGATCTGGAGTACTTAGAGATGCTTTGAGTTGCTTTTGGCATGAGTTTTACGAACGTTGCACTTTAGGTACAACCGTTAAAGTGCCGTTCATTCGACATGATTTTACTGCTGAAACATGGAAAGCAGTTGCCAGAATTCTTTTGAAAGGTTACCTTGATTGTCAGTATTTCCCCAACAAACTTGCTCTTCCTTTCATTGAACAAGTGCTTTTTGATGGGGTTTACACAGATCTTAAATCTCATTTTCTGCAGTTTGTGAGCAATCAAGAACGTGAAGTTTTGATGCAAGCAATAAATGACATCTCTGCAGTTGAGTGGGATGACCTTGTGGAAGTTCTGGACAGCTATGGTTGCAGAAGACGAATCACAGCTGAGACTTTTCCAACAATACTAAATGAGATAGCACACAAAGAGCTTGTCCAAAAGCCAATGTTTGTTATTGACTGCTGGAGGGAGATAACTCTCAAACACCTCTCTCTCACACCAGAGGCACTGACCAAGTTGTTCTATGATCTACAACCCAACTCCAAAAAGGTGTGTCACCTTCTGAAATTTCCTGTTGATCTGACTCAGAAGCAAAAAGAAGCAGCAAGTTATTTAAAACGATTCATCAGAGAGCTTGATGAAATCAAACTTCAGAAATTTTTGCGTTTCTGTACTGGATCTGACCTTGTAATAACAGATAGCATCTTTGTAGAGTTCCAAGAAATGACAGAGTTCACAAGAAGGCCAATAGGGCACACATGTGGAAAGATACTCCACATAGCTGACAGCTATGAGAACTTTCCAGACTTTCGCTCAGAGTTCAACTCAGTTCTCGAAAGCAATATCTGGGTGATGGACATTGTTTAAAGACCTACCGGTTATCATTATCCCAGGTAACTAAAGTGTTGCCTTGATTTCAGCACACATTTGCCAGATCAAACTTTTTCAGATCACATGACACAAATCTTCAAAGTAACATGTTTTGCTGATGTTAATCTTTGTAGGTGCCAAAACTATTGTGGAGATGGTGGATGTTTACAGTTTGGTTGGTGGGCGTGTCACTTGAGGTGACGGCGGTGATTAGCTAATAAGTTCACCTGTTAGCTACTGTGAGTACGCCAGCTGGAGCGGGTGAGCTTTGTTTGGACAATTTTTGTTGACCGCTAAACCGCTGCTAATCTAATCAAATGGAGTCAGAACATGTAAAAATAAACTTAATTTAAAACTTACGTGATTGGTGCGCGTCATCAATAGAACAAAACAGTTTGCTCGCAGCGGAATATGTCTATAATTTAAGATATAGCATTGTCACACTCCAGTCCAGAGTGTGACCAGCAGGTCCAAGGCAAAGGCAACAGACATACACTTTGTGTCTATGAAAAATACTTTTGTGTTTATTTGACAGCAGGCAACAGCCTCACTGAAGCCAACATTAGACACACCACCTCTCCGCAAACACAGTGAACATGGCAATTTATAATACATGGCCCCTCCCCTGGACCAGGTTGTTCCACTTTGGGCTTAATGACTGACTTTTGGTCAGGCACTACAAAAGCCTGCCAAAAGCAGAGCTCGGGTCCTTTGACCAGGAAATACAACTGAAAGGTAAGCAAACATAAGTCAGCAACAGAGAAAAAAATAACATAATACAATTTAACATAATACATCCAAACAAAACACCCAAAATAATAAAGGAATTGAAACCTGTGTGCATGTGTGTTTGTAGTGTTATCAGGGATCTTGCTTAGATGTTTTGCAGTAGAGTGTGTGCACCCACCCAACTGGCATTAGCTTGGTCCCTGAATGTATGTTGTGCATGTGCGAGTTCCTGTGTGGAGTTTCAGATGGGAGAAACTGCCACAAGCATGTATCCGCTACAATCTTATTTCATTGATGTTATGAAACTTGATACTGAAACACTAGCAAGAAATTTGCCATCCTTATTCACTGCAGATATAATTTTCTATAGTATATGTGGATCTGCATTTATTGTTTAAATCTACAAAGAAACCATTTTAGCTAAAATGTCACAGAATTTGTGAAATTGTAGCTGATTGTCGATATGTGTCGAACCCTTTTCATAGTTTCAAGTTGTGTGAAAGAACTGTAGGCTGTGGGAAATCCAAATACATTTAAATGTTTGCATGAGATATGTTTTCAAGTGAGGTCATGTTTTTTTGACAGACTAAAGATTACTGAGGTGTTTTTCCTTTTTTGAAAAAGGTTTGTTATATTTTGTTTATTTTCTAATTTTTTTTACCATCCAAGCAGGTTTTTATTTATCTCCCTTAACACATTGTGAATACACACATGCATTTATATCCAGTCTGATCATTTTGAGCTCTTGCAACACACACCTACACCCAAATGGCTTGAGATGTGCTAGAAGACCAGAGTATAATCAAGTTCATAAAAATGTTTACAGTCTCTTTCTTCCTCTGAGATATTGAAGTATTGAAGTATTGAAGAGATTGAAGTATTTAACAAAAAAGTAGTATTACATTAGTGGTGTTTTTTGGCAGTACACACTGCCTGTTGGTTTAAGATAATGTTATTCCTGATAAAAAAAGTTATTTGAAATAAATAGCTGTTAATCGTTTATAGTTTTATACATAACGTAACAGATGTTCACCTGATATACAGCATATTCAATTTATACAGAATTTCCACTAAAATATGTAAATTTGATGCTTAGTTTACTTCACTATCATTCATTTCATTTTTATTCCTGGAGTTTTAATTTGGTTCTGGTAAAAAAAAAAGACACTAGCTTTTCTTTTTTGCTATCACTATTAAGTGACCAGCTTGTTTTATAAAATGAAAACAATTCATGTTTGTTTATGTAATAGTTATTACAGAACAAATTCTTGTTAATTACATTGTTCCAATGGAAAATGTATAAATAAAATGTGTTTTCTAAAATGCCGATTTTGCATGAAATTTCTTTCAACTATAATTAATTTTTTACTAGATGCGCAAGAAAGGGAGTTGCCAAGATTATTTAAATAGGCAGAACCAACACATATAATGAAAGTGACTCAATAATTAATAAGAAAATGTCTATTTACTCGTAATTTTCTAAAAATGTGCAGCCAGTACTAAAAGCTTTAGTCGCACAGACCCAGAGTGAAGGGTTAAGGTTAGGATTATGGTTACGGTTAGGGTTAAAGAAGCAAATGTTTCCTGAGTGCGGGTGTCTCTGCAGCTCACAGCTCCACCAGGAGATGGGTCAAATGTGGAGAACACATTTCACACATTTAGGAGTGTGACAGCTAATGGGGCTTTAAGTTTCATTTTAAATGCGTGCAGCCAACAAAAAAATCCAGCCTTGGACAAACTTAGAATGCGTGCGGGCAAAGCAGCAATGCGAGCTTTGCTGCACGTATTACGTGTGGCCAATATGAATTTTTAAATGTATCAGATTTATTTAAATTTACAAACAAAAAACATAAAATAAGCATTAAAATTGTGTGTGATGCCATTAGAAACTTTTTAAAATAACAAAACACAATAAACCAGATGATCATCTAACTGTAATGAGAGCAGCAAAAACAAATGTTAGACTTAAAGTTTCTAATCTATTTTGTACTTGCAGCTTCTGATTGCCTAACAGCTTTTTGAGGTAACCAACAGTGGGTAGGGCAAGAACACTTCAAACAATGGCTCTTAAAGCCTGGACACATTTATACATTCTTTACATAATTAATATATCACATGAAATTACAATTAAAACGTACATGTTTTAACAACGCAAAAGTACAACAAAAGAATGACCTTGAGAGAGCATTCTGCTTTAAATGCAGTGCACTAATGTACCAACTGTACATTTCAAGTTCCTTTTATTTTCAAAGTTTATCCAATATTTCTTTTCTTAAACTGATGTACAGATCCGCTGCAGTAAGCGGATCTGCTGGGGCATCCCATCCTTTCTCTTCCATGAGCAAACAGCACAGCTCAAAAACAGTTTCATCACATGGAAACTGGCCTTTTGGAGTGCACTCCTCAGTGCACGCAGTGACTTCCTCCATGTCCACAGATTTCAGTCTATCCTGAACACCATGCAGCTCTGGGAATGAATACATCACAACTGGTCGTCCTGAAGAAACGTCATTACTAGAACTTGGCCTGATTTCGTGGGAATTCCATGTCATCCCCACCTCATCAAGTTCATCCTATAGAACAGAATAATAGGTTTCATGATCAGAATGACACAAAACAGTCCATAACCTAATTTTTTTTCTTTTTTGTTATGCATTGCTTTCTCTAAATACTTGAGTGCAAAATGTGCAAAAATGTTATTTAAAAGAAATTTAAGTCTTGATAGGCCCACTGACAAAT
>NW_023416967.1:61719-64676 GCF_002922805.2 Oryzias melastigma | reverse complement strand
AGTGCACAAAACATGCACGAAAAACATCAAAACAAAGCACAGACCATTCGAGCACCAGGCTGCTGCAACTACGTGCGCCGCCATGATACTTCCATACTTCCATGATACATCCGGGAAAACTTCATTAATTATTTAATTACTTAATTATCATTCAGAGCAGGCATTTCCATTGTAAATGGATGAAACCAGGTAGTTCTGGATATAGATGCTCTTTCACTCTTAACTGATGCAGGAGGAAGCACATGCTTTTTAAGGCACAGAGACACAGTGAAAGTCCTCATGTGAAGTTTGCAGTCTTTTGTTCTGGATTATAAAAAAAAAAAAAGAGTCTTTATGTTAAACAATACTCCAATTGTCAGGGTTCAACCAGTCATGTACTGCATGGACACGCAACAGGCAAGTATTTTTTATTTGATAAACCCAGAATATTTAAGTTCACAGAAATCAACCTCAAGAACTGCAGGCTTTGATAAAGGCTTTCTCATCTTGTAGGCTATGCACAGGTGTAAGCAGGTTGGTGTGGTGTCTGCATCACGGAACATCCTGGTTTTAGCAGTAGCTCTAAACACTTTTGTTCTGCAAGCTGTGAACAGAACTTACTTGCAGCTCTTTGGATAAATTCCAGAGAGACTATTATACATGTCAGTTTCATGCAGAAATATTAACTTGCATTAAAACAATACATTAACTTTCTTTTTACCATTTTCCTGCATAAGTGGGACTTTACAAGTGCTGTCTGTTGGTCCTTGTCAAACATTTGATACTTTAATATAAACTTGTTTATATTAAACAAGGGGAACGGCAAGAGTAAAGAGCCTTCTCAGGGAGCAGCGAGGCGAGAGGGGCGCGCGGGAGACCAGCAGCAGAGGGGTGTGGTTGCGACCCACCCCTCTTTGAGCTAAGTACCCTCTCTGTCTCCCCTCATTTTAATTTAGCCAAGGAGATCTTTCTAAACCAATTTTAAATTATTATTTTATTGCGTGCTTTTGGTTTTAATTGACTTATCTTGGTTTTATGTGTCTTAGACTGGGTTTGGACTGAGTACTCCTTGGGCCAAAATTGTGGAATGGACTTCTAGGGCCTGGACGCTTTTTATCTACGTTTATTTCCATTTTTTTATCCTTTAATTAAAAAAAAAAAAATCCTGTGAACAAATAAAACTGTTCTCATCCCTCTTGAAATGGTTATACCTGGTTGTCCTGACTCCTGCACAGCATCCGATCTCCAAAAAAGAGAAAGAACCTCCCTCGCATGACACAACCGCTCCCTCCAGGAAAAATCTGGGCCACAAGCTCCGCCTCCAGACTACAATGAACACACTCACTTTCTCCGCGGAGCTGTGGTGCCAAGGTAGTTATCCTCTGCCAGAGTGTGTATCCTGGTTGGGGATAACTACCTTGGCACCACAGCTGAACCAGGAACTGCTCTCGGACCTATCTTTCGAGGTGGTCTTGGTTCATTTTCAAACGGACTTAACTTCTGTTTGCTCTAAGATTCCTCAGTCTGAATATGAAACGAACCGAGAGCGGAGCAACTGAACCAAAAACGGCCACCATACCCGACAGTCACGTGATGTAAACACGTTAGAAATGAGGCAATCAGTGAGCCGCGGACAAATGTAGGGCATAGGTGGCTACTCTGTCAGCGGTGCTTGAGGAAAACCCATTTCAAACCTGATCCAGGAATCCAGAGTGAAATTTTCCTTGCAAATCCCATCACCAGGACAGAATTCACTGGACCCGATGGCAATTGCATTTAACCACTGTTGTCTAACTTCCAAGTCCCCTGGGCGGTTGTACTAGCCTGGAGTTTTTTTATACAGTGGAAGGCAGTACACCAAACCACGTTAAAGCTAACACAACAACGACCGACTGCTGTTACAGAATCAGAGGTGGGCAGGGCTTTTATTCTGGAGCTGCAGAGCATGATGACATGAAACTTCTGGGACTTACACCAGTTGACCATTCACAAAATTCAATTGTCATACCTCATGTCAACCTGTAAGGAGCAGCACAGAGACGGTTTTTGATGATATTTTCTGGAATTAAACAAGTTTATTTTAATTTGTCCAAAATGTGGGAAGGACCAACAGACAGCACTTTTAAAGACCCATTTATAGAGATTAACAGCCAAAAAAAGTTGATTTGGTTGGTTTGGTTACGGAACACATCTTTCATCTTTAACCTAACTTATCTTAACTTAACTCAACTAGCCATTAGTTTTTCAAATATATTAAATCACCAATTAAATTAAAATAAAAACTGTTTTCCTTACATAAAAATTTGGTTTTAAATTGAACAAAAATACAAATTTTATATGAAAAAACTAAATTATGACAATACAACTGAACTGAAAGATGTTTTTTCAATTAAAAACTACAGAAAAGCATTTGAAGTGAAATTAATTAATGAATTTGATTAAACAATCTTTGTAATATAAAGATTATACTAATTTGTGTTTTCAGTTTTTAAATCCAACCCCCAAAACAGTCAAATGTTTCTATTATGAATATTGTTTTAGAACCTTACAAGCGCCTTAAGATAATTCATATTCAGTGTTTAATAATTTTCAGTCTGTCAGATACTTTTAAAACTCCTTCGTCTTTTTTGCGCGGGATGTAAAGATCTTTACGCAGAGAACTTTCTGCATCGGCAACATGTTCACCACAAAATCTGAAACTGAATTATTCCGTGTGTTCAAAGCTGACCTTAGACTGTCAAATTATTCACTTCTACTTTTAAAAGTTTTCAGATGTTTGCTGATAACAAAAGCAGGATGTTGATCTTTTTTAGGCAGATTTCATCTTTACTTTAGTTTGACATTTTATTGATGTAGATTGACATTTAAGTTCTTTGATCTCAGCTGACTCTGCAGCTCTTTACAGTATTGTCTGCCTTTCAGAATACAAATATATCTAGATTTTTTTAAGGGTTTATTACAGCTATACTGAATATTAT
>NW_023416967.1:43959-60275 GCF_002922805.2 Oryzias melastigma | reverse complement strand
TGGAATGTCACCTCTCTGGGAGGGAAGGAGCCTGAGCTTGTGCAAGAGGTTGAGAGATACCGGCTAGATATAGTTGGGCTCACCTCCACGCACAGCCTGAGCTCTGAAACTCTGTCCCTTGAGAGAGGCTGGACTCTCTACCACACTGGAGTTGCCCATAGTGAGAGGCAGCGGGCTGGGGTGGGCTTACTCATGAGCCTCCAGCTCAGCCACCTTCGGGTGGGGGACAGGTCTCTGACTGTGGTTTCGGCTTACGGGCCAAACAGCAGTTCGGAGTACCCGGCCTTCTTGGTGTCTCTTGGAGGGGTACTGGAAAGTGCCCCAACGGGAGACTCCGTCGTCCTCCTGGGGGACTACAATGCCCACGTGGGCAATGACAGTGGTACCTGGAGGGGCGTGATTGGTAGGAATGAACCCGAGCGGTGTTTTGTTGTTGGACTTCTGTGCACGTCATAGTTTGTCCATAACAAACACCATGTTCAAACACAAAGGTGTCCATCAGTACACCTGGCATCAGGACACTCTAGGTAGGAGATCGATGATCAACTTTGTAGTCGTTTCAGGCGATCTCCGGCCGTGTGTTTTGGACACTCGGGTAAAGAGAGGGGCAGAAAAAAAAACGGCCACCATACCCGACAGTCACGTGATGTAAACACGTTAGAAATGAGGCAATCAGTGAGCCGCGGACAAATGTAGGGCATTAGGTGGCTACTCTGTCAGCGGTGCTTGAGGAAAACCCATTTCAAACCTGATCCAGGAATCCAGAGTGAAATGTTCCTTGCAAATCCCATCACCAGGACAGAATTCACTGGACCCGATGGCAATTGCATTTAACCACTGTTGTCTAACTTCCAAGTCCCCTGGGAGGTTGTACTAGCCTGGAGTTTTTTTATACAGTGGAAGGCAGTACACCTACAAACCACGTTAAAGCTAACACAACAACGACCGACTGCTGTTACAGAATCAGAGGTGGGCGGGGCTTTTATTCTGGAGCTGCAGAGCATGATGACATGAAACTCCTGGGACTTACACCAGTTGACCATTCACAAAATTCAATTGTCATACCTCATGTCAACCTGTAAGGAGCAGCACACAGACGGTTTTCGATGATATTTTCTGGAATTAAACAAGTTTATTTTAATTTGTCCAAAATGTGGGAAGGACCAACAGACAGCACTTTTAAAGACCCATTTATAGAGATTAACAGCCAAAAAAAGTTGATTTGGTTGGTTTGGTTACGGAACACATCTTTCATCTTTAACCTAATTTAACTCAACTAGCCATTAGTTTTTCAAATATATTAAATCACCAATTAAATGAAAATAAAAACTGTTTTCCTTACATAAAAATTTGGTTTTAAATTGAACAAAAATACAAATTTTATATGAAAAAACTAAATTATGACATTACAACTGAACTGAAAGATGTTTTTTTTCAATTAAAAACTACAGAAAAGCATTTGAAGTTAAATTAATTAATGAATTTGATTAAACAATCTTTGTAATATAAAGATTATACTAATTTGTGTCAAATGCTCAAATGTTTCTATTATGAATATTGTTTTAGAACCTTACAAGCGCCTTAAGATAATTCATATTCAGTGTTTAATAATTTTCAGTCTGTCAGATAAAACCCCTTTGTCTTTTTTGCGCCAGATGTAAAGATCTTTACGCAGAGAACTTTCTGCATCGGCAACATGTTCACCACAAAATGTGAAACTGAATTATTCTGTGTGTTCAAAGCTGACATTAGACTGTCAAATTATTCACTTCTACTTTTAAAAGTTTTCAGATGTTTGCTGATAACAAAAAGCAGGATGTTGATCTTTTTATAGGCGATTTCATCTTTACTTTAGTTTGACATTTTATTGATGTAGATTGACATTTAAGTTCTTTGATCTCAGCTGACTCTGCAGCTCTTTACAGTATTGTCTGCCTTTCAGAATACAAATATATCTAGATTTTTTTAAGGGTTTATTACAGCTATACTGAATATTATTTTCAAAAGGATGTGCGCTAAAACGTGTCGCATCAAACCTACACGGAGCAGTTTCTGCATCGTGTTAGGTCTTAAAAGAAAAAAAAATCTTATTCAAAAGTTAAAGAAAGGTTTTTTTTAATTCAGTTGAATTTCTATATATATATATATATATATATATAAATTTGTACATTTTGTTTGCTTTAATCTTAACATTTATATTTGATTTTTTCCCTTTGATGTTTTGGAAAAACAGGGTTTGTTGTCTTTACTTTAAACCTTACAGATGCACTCATTCTTAAAAACTTAACATCATAAAACATCATATATATATATAAATGTTTTATATTTTTTGTTGCAAGTTAGGCCTTTTAATAGTTGTAAATATATTTTATATCATTTCTAATATTTAACATAAATCTCTTTCCCAAACTCTTATTTTATAAAGTTTTTTGTTAAATTTCATTCTGGATGTCGATCAACTTCTAATTACATTTTATAAAATGCATCCTATATCTTGACATATTTTTAATTCAAACATTTTTTTTCTACCTTTTGCATTAACTTTGGGCGTGTTTTTATTAAAAGTTTGATTCATAAAATGATGCAGGAAACGCTACATCTAGACATTCATATTATTTTAACTAAATAGAAACTGAGGAGTAATTCCAACTGCTTTCATAAAAAATGTTTCTAAAACAAGAAGGCTGCATATTTTTATATTTTACATTTCTGAAATATGTACATCAAAAACAGGCTTTCAAACCCAGCTAACTTGTTTACATTGAATTACGACATACAGTACCTCTCCCCTTTGCTTGATCTATACAATTATGAGTCTTTTATAGTAAAATATTTACTTTTTTTTCATCGGTATTTTAATTGATGGACTTATGATTGCATTTTCATTTTCTGTCTTTACTATAAATATTTTTAGTTGTTGTTTTTTGGTTCGTAGGGTAAAACATTTTAACAACTCTCTGCAAACTGAAGATTAAAAAAAAGCCACTGGACTAGTTCTATCTCTTTGCAGTGATGCTATTGGTATGTCCAAACTGTCCTTGAGACTCAAAATTATCAATAAAAATGAAGAAATTCAAATGTGTAAATGTATTCCACTTTTAAATAAAAGTGTCCATATTCCATCATGACCTTAAAAGTGGTTGTTCATGGTGTGGTTCAGCTTTGGACACATTTATAAAATAGTGTTTGATTTGCTTTTTTTTTTAAATAAAAAGAAAACGTACAAATACAAGTAGAAAGTAGTTTACTTATTTTAGTTAAATTCTAAAAGACTAATTTTCTTAAGAGACAAAACTCAGCGAGAGTTCCCCCAACTCACTTTAATACTTTTGTTTGTGTGTGACCATAATCCTTTTATTTATGAAATGTGGTTTTTTAATATTTACAGCGATTTAATTTTAACTGCGCTGATATTTTTCTGTACATAACTATTTTAATTTCCTTTCATTTGGACAGCAGCAAATACAAGTTCCTTTAAAAAAAACAAACAAAAAAACACTCCTTGTCAAAAAAGATTCTACTGTTCCAGCAGATTTACTCGAAATAAAAATAATAATGCAATAAAGTACTTTACAGTACGTTACCTATGAATAGAAACTAGACCTGTCATGCACCAAATGATAAGAATATGTGCTTCAAATTTACTCTAAGAATTTCGGAGGAGGATAATAGGGGCATAGAGAAATAAATCTGTACTAAATCTCTCAATTCTCAGAACTATGAACATCTGAGACCTGTGAGCTACTTCCTCCGGTAGCCTTAGCAGCACTGTGGAGTCATACATGTCGGAGTTAAACTAACAAAAAATCCCTTTTTAAGTGTCATGTTGCGTGCTCGAGGCTTGTCGCTCTCCAGTCTGTAGCTTCCACAAAAGCATTTTTTTTACGGTCAGTATTTTGATCTTAATAACAATAATAATATCTTCAAATGTTTAAATAATGAAAATGGTTCAAATAATAAAAACGTTCATTTTAATGTTGAAAAAAATGAAACAACAAAGAGATGTAATGGCTTAGAACTGAACGATCCCGTGAATGAATACAAGTGAACTACGAATGTTTACTTCTTGTTTCGTTTGTATGAAGGAGTATTAGGGCCAGTTTACAAACAAAATTTTTTTTGTTTTTCAATTACTGCTTTAAATTTTATACATTTATGAGAATTAAGTTGTAACTGTTAAAGTAGGAGAAAAAAGTCGCATATTTATGACTTGTAAAGTCACAGGCTAAATGTATGACTTTTTTCTAGTAAATGTATGTCTTTTAAAGTTATACATTTATTAATTTAGATCTTGTAAATTTACAAAAAAAGTTATTAAAAAAAATGCATTCATATATGAGAAAAAAAGTCATACATTTAAGAGATAAAAAGTCACTGAACGAGATGAGAACAAAAGCTGTCTGTTCATCCGAGCTGTAGTTGAACAAGAAAGACGTGGAGCACCTTATGAAGATTTATTTTCAGATCGATGTCAAAAACAAAGAAATGCTGAACCTTTTGACGACTCAAAATCCTATTTTTTCATTGAGGCCGACTTTGGAGGGTCTGAGAGCTTCATATAAAATAAGGAGCTCAGGGACACGTTTGCAGGACCACTATTCAAAGCCCTTTTCATTCACATATGCAGACGCCTATTTGGAACCTTACGTTGTGTACCTGTCATGCAGTACAGAAACAGCAAAGGGAAATGAAAAAAAAAAGTGTTACGTTATGTACGTTCACTCCTCCAAACTAAAGGTCCCGTTTCAACACAAAACATCAAAGAGGAATGGAAATACAGTTGTTGGTTACGTTAGCATTAAACATTGAAAATGCTGAAAACTGGGCCTCCTCATATGGAAACATCTCACAGACTCCGAGGAGATCTCGTCTTCCATGGAGGAAGAAATGACTGGAGGTGGAGTCACCCACCAATGAATAAAACCTTAATAAACTGTAAATCAAACAAACTAGGTTCCAAACACTGGAAACATTATCAACATTTATCTTATCTGTTCAAATCCAAGACGCTTTACAGTTTAGTCGGTCTGATGTTGCACACAGCGTTTGCTCGCCAGTCTGTAGACTCACCTCGACTTTAACCTGGTAAATTTACAAGATTTAAAGTTGTAAATTTACATCTTTAAATGCAATGATATATATATATATATGTATATATATTTATATATTGGTGCCCCTAAATACTCTGTCGTACAGTTTGCATTTCAAGGTAAGAGGACACAGTACTCACTGACACTAAATTAACTCAGGAAACACAGATGTGTTATAAACAGCAAAAGCGGCTGCAGCAGTCGGTGACATCTCCTTAGAGCACGTGACAAAGTCAAGGTCCGAAGGCCGAATCCGGTCCTCCAGATCATTTTATTTTATTGTCATTAATGGCCCAATGTTATATTGTGCTCATTTTTAACTTGTGTAATTTTGACAAAATTTATAATTTATGAAGAATAAAATATTGAAAGTTTTTTAAGGTTCAAGTTGATTTATTCTGGACTAATATTCCTGCCTTTAATTATTCATAATTATGCTAAAAAGTTATGGTTTTAAAGTTTTTGGACTATTTTGGCATTTACTAAGATTTTTGTCTTTAGTCTGATTTGATATTTAGCTAATATTTTAGCATGTTATCAGTCTCAGTGTTTTCAGCCATCAGCTTTAGCGGTTTCAGCTATCAGCATGTTTGACTATCAGCATTTTCAGCTATTAACTTCAGCATTTTCAGCTTCAGCAGCCAAATTCAGCTTACAGCATTCACACTAGCATTATCACAGCAAATGCTATGTGTCCAGTTCATAATTGTGTTACAGAGTTATGTTTTTAAAGTTTTACAAATTGTGTTTTGTTGTTTAAAATACATTTTTATCTTGTTTGGCCTGGAATTCAATTCAATTCGATTTTATTTATATAGCCCGATATCACAAATCAATTGCCTCATTGGGCTTGAAGTAACCTAAGGTGTGTTTTGGATTTTGGCCCCCTGTACGATTGAGTTTGACCACCCTGCCTTAGAGTAAAACGCTCCCTTCTCCTCTTTTCCCGTTTCCAACATATGAAAAATAAAAACGATCAAACAGAGAGAGTGACTCCAAGCCTGGCTGTCATTCCGTTATGCATTCTATCAGAGTACTGACAACAATATGTGATTAAACGTTGTTCTTTTTTTATTTATTTATTTTTCTGGCATTGTAATCCGTTAGGGGGAAGCTCTCTGTTGTTGAGAAAAACAAATGTATGTGATCACAGAGGTATCTGCTGTTTTCATGGCTTGGACACTCATAAAGACAGCAGAACTGTCAGGAAATGCTACCTGGAGCTGGTGTTTTTTATGCAGCTTCATCTATATTTTTTAATAATAAATTACAAGGTTACAATCTTAGAAAAAACAAAGAAATATACAAATTACAGAAGTAAATCTGAATCAAATTTACTTAACTGTTGCAATGTTGGCCACATAGAGGAAGTGATGTCATGTGTAAAACGCTCGGGTAGCCGTTACAGATCAGGGAACGACAAGGCTTACCGGAAAAAGTCATTTTATGAATGAATGAACAGAAGGTGAGTTAAAAGAGATTTTAAATGGGAATTTGTAAATAAAAAGGCCATAGGCTATGCTTGCACTGAGACTGTTTTAACCAAAGTGACAAATAAAATATGCTTGAATACAAACAGTGGAAATGGGTCGGAGCTAGTTTTATTGGATCTTAGTGCTGCATTTGATACAGTTGACCACGCTATGTTACTCAATTGACTAGAAAACTGGGTGTGTCTCACTAAACAGGTTAAAAGTGCACAGGAAATATTTTGTGTCAATTGGTGATTTCACATCAGTGTCAACAGAAATTACATGTGGAGTTCCCCAAGGCTCCATGCTGGGGTCACTTCTAGTTAATATCTACATGCTCCCACTGGCCCAGATTATAAAACAAGAACATTATATACCATAGCTATGCAGATGACACACAGGTATATATTACATTGACACCAGGAGACCGAGACCCTGTACAGACTCTTGGAAAAAGCCCTGAGGGCGTTTTGTCACAACTTACTTCAATTAAAAAACAAAAAGTGAGGTTAAATAAATAAAAATACTTCAATAAACTTTTTGAAACTGAAACTTTTCCCTCATTAACAGCTAAAGGTAAAGTTGTTCTGCGTGGTGGAGAAAACCCCTGTGAGGGTCATGTTGAAATCTACTACAACAACACAGCGGGGTATGTTGGAGATAAACACTGGAACAGCAGCACAGAGGAGGTGGTCTGCAGAACTACTCAGTGTGGGGTACCGGTGCCTGGTGCCACCAAAAATGTCCCGAGGCTGGAGAGCAGAACGGTGTGGCTGAACGAACTGCAGTGCAGCGGAGACGAGAACGATCTGTGGGACTGTGGAGGCTATCCGGCTCCAGGCGTCAGCTTCTACCAAAAGCCCACAGTGAAGATGATCAAATGTACAGGTCTGAATCACACATAAAGAAAACTTTTAAATAAAAATACTGATATATCTATGTTGCATTTATGACATGTCAGTGAAAGTATGACATTTTTTTAGATCAAATCCAGATAAATCTGGAACCACACAAATGTGACGGAGTAGCAAAGTATTCTGTGAATGAAACAACTCGTCCAGGATACTTCTGCAAAGACAACTGGGGACTACAAGGTTAGCAAATTTGAAATACACAACTTAAGTGCACTACATCAAAGAATTGGCAAATATTTTTTTATTTTAATAAAGTATAAATCATATCTATCAAGGTACTCTAGATGATTTGTTGTGTTTTTGCTCACAACAATATTAGTTTAAGATGGAAATATATTGACATGAATGTTGAGGGAAAAAACATTTTATTTAACCACTGTCTCAAACTGATCTAGATATTTGTAACATGGCGTAACAATATTATTAAGAATGAATTATCAATAAATGTTTCAATCTGCCGATACAGAAAGTTGTCACGTTAAAAAATGAATAAACAATATAAGAGTTATTCTCACTGTGAATTCTTAGATATTAGCAACATTTTATGCACCAAAAGTGTTTCTGAGTTTTCACAGAAGCAGCCATTTTGAAATAAGCAGGAAAGCTCTTCTACTCCCTCTAGTGGAATGGTGATGAACTACTTGATAGAAAACATGGACCAAGTTGTATACAATGGGTTCCTAAGGGCAGTTCTGACCATGATGATGAGATAGTGATCTAGGAAATGTGTGTATAAAAAATAATATGAATGGTTATAAAAAAAGAACTATAAAAAAAGAAAGAGATGAAACAAAAATAATATTTTATCTCAAAAGTGATTAAGATTTTAAATGTCCACAAACACTAAACAAAGGTATGAAGTTTAACTACCATAAGTGTATATTTTTAAATCAAATACAAAGTGGAACTTACTGTAGAGTTTTTTTTAGCCTAAGAGGAAACATGAGGCACAAAATATATGACAAACTTGTTCTGAATTTCAAAGTTCTTGCTCTGAAACCTGCAGCACTTTTAGCCTGATTAAAATTATTCGAATAAAGGCATCCAGACTGCAGAACTGCTGTGCAGAAATCTTGGATGTGGAGGTTTTAAAGAGATTCCAAGACCGCAGTGGGTTATCGGGAACGATTATGACGGATCGGAGAAGATGGCGGTGGATTGTTCAGGCATTGATTCGGTGACCAGCCTGTGGCAGTGTATCAGGAGAACCCATCAATGCAAAGACCCTGTTGTTGTCACATGTGAAGGTAAGAAAAAACACACTTATTGTAAATGGTTTTACTGCACAAAACTATTTAATTAAAAGCTTTTTATTTCCAGGACACGAGAGGCTGCAGCTTCAAGGAAGTCCAATAAACGTCTGTTCAGGGGAGCTGCAGGAGAAGAAGACTCAGTGGAAACCAGTGAAAAAGAACATCACAAATGCTGATAATTTATGCAAAAAGCTGAACTGTGGTAGCATCAGAAACTATACATATGTTGATCAAAACCTACACCTGACATGCACAGGTAAGTGGGACAATTAAAATATTGAATCATCAGCAATTGTAGAATATCATGGAATAAAATGTTTTTCCTTGCAGACACAGTTAAAGTAGTTTTGATGAATAACAACAGAGAAAGCAAATGCTTTGGTCAGGTTTATGTTAATGTGAACGGTTCAAACAAAGCGGTTTGTGGCGGTGGCTGGACTCCAGAGAATTCACAGATGATCTGTAAGGAACTGAAATGTGGAAAGGTAAGATGTCACCAAGAGTAAACGTCATTTATTTTAAACTACATGAGCATTTCATAATATTATTGGCAAGTGCTAATCTTTCTTTTAGGTTTTAACCCATTACAGTTGATATGTGTACTTAAAAGTAACCTTTTGCGTGCTGATAAATACTTTTTTATTTATAAAATAAGTTCCAATCTTTAAAATCCTTTAGCAAAATGTACAACATTATAAGTTTACTAGTTAATAAAATTTAAAAACTAGTTATTCAGTCTTGGTGAAATGCTAATTGAAAGCTATTGTGAGTTAAATTTTGTACAAAAATTAAAATTCTTCAGAAATTAAACAAATATACTAGTTACCATTATACCAAGACAGCTAAATTTGCTCATTGGTTGTCAATGAAGATCCCAGATTCTAAACGGTTTATCTTTGTGTGTCTTCACCTCAGTTATATAAATTCACTTATATGATGATCTATTTTACCTCTTTCTTAAAAACTTTTTTTACTTTGTAAAGTCAGCTGGTGCCTGAATTTATTTCCAGCATTAAAAAAAAAAAGAAAAAAAAAAAAAGAAAAACCAAACTGGCTTGTTTATGTTTTCAAGCAGATGCTACATTAAGGTAATTTGGAACCTAAATGGATTGACGTGTATTTGCATCAGTAGGTTTTTGGGGTTAATCTCATACATAAAAAAAAAAATCTTTGGTTTGTGTAGTTTAACCATTTAAACATTTAGGAAATATTGCAGCGTATTGGCATCACCTACGGTACATATATCCATTTTAGACAAAAAGAAACAAAAAAACAAACAAAAAAAAAACAGACATGGGTGGCACCAAAGAAAAGCAGAATTACAATTTTCTTTTGTTTATTTCCATCAATCTGGACTCATGTTTAAAGGAAGATCATTGGCTCTGAAAAAGGCTTTTCCATTTGTTTGTGTGTTTGTCAGCAGCAGCAGTAGTACTGGTAGTAGTTTGCTTACTGACGCGTCAGGAGAAAGCATTACAACAAGAACGTACAGCATTGACTACAAACTGTTATTATATTTTTAATTTAACATAAACTACATTTCTGTCAAGAACAAGTAGACAGCTGGATCCAAGTGCAGCAGGTTTATTCGGCACAGACAGGGCAACAGGCGTGATGCACAGCTAAAAGTCCACAAAACTAAATCAGGGTCAGGCAGGTAGGGGTCAAGCACCAGCATGAGGGCATCAGAGGAAAACCAGAGTAGTCAGGTTCCAGGCGAGGGTCAGGCACGGCGAGAGGTTTGTCAAAGGCTGAGGCAGAACGGTGGTCAAAGACAGGCTGGGGTCGAGGCAGGCTTAGACAGGAACAGGACTGAAGGAAGTAACGCTCAGAATTGCAGGAGTAAACCGGAACAAGACTTCGCATCTGAGCACAGCCCGAAGCCTCCTTATAAATGTTTGTGGTGATTGTTGAATGAGGGACAGCTGGTGAGGTCTGGGAACAGCAGGCAGGGGCTTATGGGAAAAGGAGTGAAGATGAGGCTCAGTAGAGTTTCGGAATTTAGGCAATGGCTCCCTCTGGTGGTCTGAGGGAAAAACAGACTGATCCATGACAGAGCACCCCCCGACGATCGGCTCCGGAAGCGACGGACCTGCTGCCGTCGAGGCCGCCCACGGGCCCGCGGTGCCAGTGCTGAGGGATGGCGTTGGCGGAAGTCAGAAACAAGGGAAGGGTCAAGGATGTCGTCCCGGTCCACCCAAGACCACTCTTCTGGACCATACCCCTCCTAGTCCAGTAGGTCTTCAGGCCCCCACCCCGGCGTCGAGAATCCAGCACTTCTCTGACCCGGTATGCTTCTTCACCATCCATAATCAAGGGGGTGACTGTAACATCCGAACCCTCCGCCTGAGGGTCCTCAGTGTCAGGACCTCTACCTGGCTTCAAAAGAGAGACATGGAACGTGGGGGAGATACGATATTGTGAAGGCAACTGAAGACGGAACGACACGGGGTTAACCTGCTTGATGATCTGGAATGGGCCCACATATCTCTGACTCAGCTTCTTGCAGGGCAGACGGAGGTGCAGATCCTGGGTTGAGAGCCAGAACCACTGACCAGGAGAGAAGTTGGGACCCTCTCTGCTGTGTTTGTTTGCTTGTACTTGGGTGCGACGTACAGCGTGCTGGAGCTGGACATGGGTCGCCTCCCATGTCTCCTCACAGCGGCGAAACCAGTCATCTACAGCCGGCAGCTCTGAAGGACCCCCTGCCCAGGGGAAGAATGGCAGCTGGAAGCCAAGAATGCACTGGAACGGAGAGAGCCCAGTGGCAGTCTTTTTGAGGGAGTTCTGGGGATACTCTGCCCAGACCAGGAACCGGCTCCAATCCTCCTGTCGCTGATGACAGTAGTCCTCAGGAAACGGATCACCTCCTGGTTCATACGTTCCGCCTGGCCATTGGACTCTGGTGATAACTGGACGTGAGGCTGATTGTGATGCCCAGGGCATCGCACATTGCCCTCCAGACCCGGGACGTGAACTGAGGACCCCGGTCAGACACAATGTCCTCAGGAAGTCCATAGAACCGGAAGACATGGTGAAGTAGGTGTTCAGCAGTCTCCAGAGCCGATGGGAGCTTTGGCAGAGGGATCAATCGACATGCCTTGGAGAACCGATCTACAACAGTTAGAATGACAGTGTTACCCTGAGACTGGGGCAGATCTGTCACAAAGACCACTGTGATATGCAACCAGGGTCTATGTGGAATAGGCAGCGGCTGCAGGAGACCAGCAGGGCGCTGACGGGGTGTCTTTGTCCTCTGGCAGGTGGAACACTGGATAACTTATTGCGCGACAACCGCCTGTAGGGTAGACCACCAGAAAACATTGGCAGTTAGAGTCTGTGTGGCTGTAATACCTGGATGGCCAGTGGCAGGCGTGTCATGGACCAGCTGGAGCACTTGCTGGCAATGTGATGGAGGAACAAAGGTGCGGTCGGCTGGGCATGATGGAGGAGGAGGATGTTGTTCGTTCACCTGGGCAAGTTCCGTTATGATGTCCCACTGTACTGGAGCCACAATGAGTGTAGGTGGGACGATGGATTCTTGGTCAGCAGGAGCATCAGGGGTGGTGTCGTGGATTCCAGACAGAGCATCAGCTTTGCCGTTCTTGGAGCCAGGGCGATAGGTTACCTGTAACCGGAAACAAGAAAAGAACAGGGACCACCGCGCCTGGTGAGGGTTGAGGCGTTTGGCAGTATGGATGTACTCCAGGTTGCGGTGGTCAGTCAAAACAATGAATGGTAGTGAAGCCCCCTCCAGCCAATGCCTCCACTCACCAAATGCCGCCTTCATGCCCAACAGCTCAGGATCCCCCACGTTATAGTTGCGCTCAGCATCCGTGAGCTTCCGAGAATAGAAGGCACAGGGTATGTCTTGTCCGCCTGACCATGACGTTGGGATAGGATCGCCCCGATGCCAGTATTAGAGGCATCCACTTCAACGATGAACTGGGAAGTGGGATCCGGACGGTGGAGTATGGGAGCCTGGGAAAAGTGGGACTTGAGATTCTCGGTGGCCTGGGTGGCCGCAGGGGTCCAGTGTAGCTGATGCGGACCACCCTTGAACAGCGACTGTGCTGAAACCCCTGATGAACCGCCGGTAGAAGTTGGCGAAACCCAGGAACCTTTGGAGCTCCCCCACAGACTTTGGCTGCAGCCACTGGAGCACAGCCTCTACCTTCCCTTGGTCCATGGCCACCCCCTGGGCACTGATAATGTAGCCCAGAAACGAGATTGATGTCTGGTGGAATTCACACTTTTCCTTCTTGGCATAAAACCGGTGGGCGATAAGGTGTTGCAGGACCTGACGGACGTGGGACACATGCTCTTCTAAAGTGTCAGAGTAGACCAGGATGTCATCTATGTAAACGATAACAAACTTGTTAAGCAGGACCCGGGAGACATCCCTGACGATGGCCTGGAACACGGAGCATTGCAGAGGCCGAAGGACATAACAAGGTACTCGTAGTGGCCCGAGGTTGTGGAGAATGCAATTTTCCATTCGTCACCTGCACGGATCCGAATGAGGTTATACTCACTGCCCAGGTCCAGCTTAGTGAAGACGTGTGCAGTGCGTAGTTGCTCCAGAGCTGCAGGAACCAGGGGCAGGGGGTAACGATACTTTACAGTCACGTCATTCAGGTTGCGATAGTCTATACATGGTCTCAGACCACCATCTATCTTCTTAACGTAGAAGAAACCAGCCGAAGCTGGAGACGTGGATGGCCTTATGAAGCCTTTCGCCAACTCTTCCTAGACATAAGCCTGCATGGAATCCGTCTCAGGCTGAGAAAGCGGGAACACCCGACCTCTGGTTGGCATGGCTCCAGACAAGAGGTCGATGGCACAGTCGTAGGACCGATGTGGAGGGAGCTGTGTGGCACATTGCTCATTGAAGGCCTCCCGCAGGTCCTCATAAAAAAATGGCAATCCCTCCACCTCCCCTATCGTGCTGGTCTCAGCGAGGCTCGTGGCTGCGATGGTTGCAAAGTCTGTGGGCCCTCTCATAGGCCGAAGGCAGTGGCACTGGCAGTGGGTGGATGAGAACGACAGCCTGTGCTCTGACCAGATGATTGTGGGGTCATGTCTCTCCAGCCAAGGCAGATCGAGGATGATGGAACAGTGGGGGGACTCAATTGTGAAGAGAAGGAGGGCCTCATGATGATGATCGGGTGCGGTGATCTGGATGTCAGGAGTCAGGAACTGGAACAGCCGGGCCCCAGGGGGCCTTCTGTCAAGGGCAGTGACTGCCACCCGGGCGTTGCAGGACAGCAAAGGAACATTTGGAGTGCGGGCAAAGGCCAGGTCAATGAAGTTCCCTGCTGCCCCAGAGTCAATCATGGGCTGTGCTTTTACTACATGGCTGTCAAAGCACAAAGTCACTGGCAAGGTAAAGGTGAGTGTGGAGTCACTCACCGGCCTTGCAGAACACCATGGGTGGCGATTGGGACAGGTGTTCAGAATGTGGCCGGGGTGACCGCAGTAGAGGCATAGGTTCTCCCGAAAACGTCTCACTCGCTCCCCTGGAGAGAGTTGGGTGGAACCAAGCTGCATGGGCTCGTGGTTGGAACCGGAGGCCTTCATGGGGAGAGATGAGACGGGCGTGGCAGTCACCATGACTGAGTTCTCCGGCCGCCGGACCCTCAGTAGGTTATCGAGCCTGATGGTGAGTGTGATGAGCTGGTCCAAATTCAAGTCCACATCACGGCACACCAGCTCTCGCTGCAACTCTGCTGTGAGCCCCTTTCGATAAGCAGTTTTCAGCGTACTAGAAGTCCAGTCAGTAAGTGCTGCCAGGGTCCGGAACTGGAGTGAATAGGCAGCTGCGGTCTGCTGCCCCTGCTGGATCCCATATACCTGCCCACCAGGATCTTTGCCGTCCGCTGGTTGATTGAACACGTCGTGTAGCATCTGTGTGAAAGCAGCATATGACTGAGAGGACGGCGCTCCTCCAGTCCAAAGTGCAGCAATCCACTCTCTTGCTTCTCCAGTTAAGAGCGAGCACTTTAGTCTCTCCCGTCGGGTATAGGAGTGGTTGCTGACGCAGGAACAAGTCACATTGTTAGAGGAAACCACCACACTGCTCAGGATCTCCATTAAACTTATCCGGGAGCGCCAACCTAAGCTCCGAAGGGAAAGCTGGAGGTGGACTAGGTGCGTCGTCTGGCAGGTTAGCTTGAAGGTGTGCTGTGATGGCTTCAGTCACAGCAGTCAGCAGCTGGAGTTGGCGACTCTGCTCCTGTAGCATAGCAGCATAACCAGCCGAGTCTGACAGGCTGGATAGACTTGCTGCCGGATCCATGTTTGGCAAAGTCTTCTGTCAAGAACAGGCAGACAGCTGGATCCAAGTGCAGCAGGTTTATTCGGCACAGACAGGGTAACAGGCGTGATGCACAGCTAAAAGTCCACAAAACTAAATCAGGGTCAGGCAGGTAGGGGTCAAGCACCAGCATGAGGGCATCAGAGGAAAACCAGAGTAGTCAGGTTCCAGGTGAGGGTCAGGCACGGCGAGGAGTTTGTCAAAGGCTGAGGCAGAACGGTGGTCAAAGACAGGCTGGGGTCGAGGCAGGCTTAGACAGGAACAGGACTGAAGGAAGTAACGCTCAGAATTGCAGGAGTAAACCGGAACAAGACTTCGCACCTGAGCACAGCCTGAAGCCTCCTTATAAATGTTTGTGGTGATTGTTGAATGAGGGACAGCTGGTGAGGTCTGGGAACAGCAGGCAGAGGCTTATGGGAAATGGAGTGAAGATGAGTTTTAGAATTCAGGCGATTGCTCCCTCTGGTGGTCTGAGGGAAAAACAGACTGATTCATGACAATTTCCCAGAGCCCCACTCCTTCACATTTGGTATCATTGAAAAGCCCCAAGTGTCCTCTGTAAACCAAAAGGAGTTCATTCAGTAGAATGCCGTATTTGGGAAATTTTCAGGGTTAGGAATGTTCTCTACAGAGAAAACAATTGAATTTCTGGTATTCAGGTTAGTGGAACATTTGCCAAATCATTTTACATACAAGTATTTGTTCTATACCTTAGATATTTGAAATTATAATTGAGCATAAACTTTACATATGTAGGATATTTGATTGTAAATTATCTCCTACAGTTAACTGAATGGTCAGACAAAACTGCCGTAGTATCAGGGGTCATGGATTACGTGAACTGTTCGGGCCATGAGTCTTCTCTGTGGCATTGCAAGGCCCGGCACGGCCCACAGCTGACCTGCCAGCAAACGCCGCACGTCATCTGTTCAGGTGGGATACAGCAACAAACCATTTAGTTATGGCGATAAACTAATTTTGGGATTAAAAGAAAATAAAATCATTTGTTTAAGTTTGTCACGGATGAATGGTTTACATTATCTAATATTGTTAATAGTTAAAACCTACAGTGAGTAGTATTCCTGTGTGGATGGATCAGCTAAGAAAAAATTGTTTCTGTCTAAATTCAATATTTCCCCATTTATGAAGCAAAAAGAGAAACATCAGGACCAGAAAAGTGCTGTATTTTGTTTCTTTGTGTCTTCTTGCCATCCTAAACCCTGTTTTGTGTTGCTATGATTCAGGAAGTGTTAAGTTTAGACTGGCAGACG
>NW_023416967.1:43680-43875 GCF_002922805.2 Oryzias melastigma | reverse complement strand
CCCATTCGGATGTAAGTCATTAAACTGGGCCAGAACGCTGACTATTTGCATTTGAAGCTCTGGATAACGTCGACCGTCAACTTCAAAGAATCTTGGTTCCAGGAGATTGACCCCCTGGAGGGTGGAAGCCTTCCTGACAGACACTCTGAATCCTTTGTTTGAACAATGTGACCCTGCATAACTTTCTTATGTTTT
>NW_023416967.1:43308-43510 GCF_002922805.2 Oryzias melastigma | reverse complement strand
GTTCTGGAGGGGTGGGAATCAGACAAAACAACAACACCTTCTGGCTCTCCGGGTCCAGTGAGACCTGGAACTCTGAGGCTGCACAAACAGTGTGTAAGCAGATGCACTGTGGCGACCTCATCAAGTTCTACTCCAGACCTTCTGCTGAGGACATGACTGATATGACCTTCAGAGCTTACCGCTGCTCTGGAAACCAAGCGTC
>NW_023416967.1:40984-42499 GCF_002922805.2 Oryzias melastigma | reverse complement strand
TGAATGCAGGGTCATTAGAACAACTTTTAATGTGATACACATTGATTCTAACACTGTTTTCCCGACAATCTATCTGTCATAAACACATTGTACCAAAGTATTAAGTAAAAATTGTTGTACCTGATGTTGATACAGACATTTAAAATTGATCAGAATATATATTTGGAATACATGAACTCTCAAAAAGAATTGCAAAGTGCAGGACTTCCATCATTCTTTCTCTCGTTGCTTTGCCCCGCCCTCGTAACTCCTGGTCAATGACTGAAGAGATGTGTCACAAACGGGCAGACGGCTGGTTCCAGTTGCAGCAGGTTTATTGAAGAGAAACAGGCAGACAGAAGCCAGGCTAAACCAAGAGTCCACAGAGCTAAATCATAGTAATGTCCAGGTAAGAAGTCGGGGCAGGCGGCATGGAGGCAGAGTCAGGAACAAAGAAAAGCCAGGTAACAGGTGATCAGATCAGAGTTAAATGCTCAGTATGCTGGCAGGAAGACACAGGCAATACTTCGCACTGAGTGTGGTCTGAGTGGTGCTTAAATGTCCTGTGGCTGATGAACTGTTGAGAATTAGGTGTGGAGCCATCCAAAGATTGTGGTATTCTGGTGTTGATGGCAGATTGAGTGCAGTCAGTACTCAGGTGATGTCTCCCGCTGATGACCAGAGGGGGAAACAGAGCGTTGACTCCTGTCAAGATCTTTAGTCAAATGGTTTTTCTTAAAGTAGATGCCAGTTTGATTACAGGGCAAATGTGAGGTTCAGGACTCGGTCTGGACCAACAGACTATTCCAGCCTGAATACACTCTAAAACATAAAACAGCAAGTCATTTTTTAAAAATTGTGGTCTTTTGATAGGCCGGCGACCTGTCCAGGGTGTACCCCGCCTTCACCCAACAGTAGCCAGGTTAGGCTCTGGCAACCCTGTGACCCTGAAAGAGATAAAACTGGTTTATAAAAATGAATGAATGGATGAATAAAAGTGAAAGCCGCAATCAAGAAAAACTGTTGAAGTATTTTGTTTGAGTTTGCCCTTGAAAACATTTATGCCTAGTTTCCACTGAGCGGTCCAGACTGGACTGGTACAGTATTTTGAGCGTTTCCATTATAAATTGAACCTATTAGGCCGGACCAATTCGTTCCATGTTTGGTCCCCCGTTGGGTATAGGTCTATAGAAAAACAGAATGAACCAGTTAGGGCAGAGCTACTGTCTCAAGATGAAATCCATTGATTGGCAGAAAAGTTTTACGACAACAGGAAGTACACACTTTTAATAATATTCTACATTTATGAGATTTATAAACATATCAAGTATTTTGAACAAAAAACTTCAAATTTGATTTAAATTGACTTTTTAATTAAACTTTACTTTGTGTCAGTACTACAGCAGAGAAACGTGTGTGTTTTTGTGTGTGTGTGCATACTTGCTTCCCATTTGTTCTCCTACACAGTTCCAGGAGGAATCTAAACAGCTTCTGCTTTGTTTCCACTCCCTTAGCTGGCACTGGTGTTTTGACAGA
>NW_023416967.1:38578-40878 GCF_002922805.2 Oryzias melastigma | reverse complement strand
TCAGATTCCGTCCTTCCCGGGATCAATGTTCAGGAGTTGTTGAGGTGTTCTATGCAGGCAACTGGCTCCCTGTTACTTCGACTCTTGCCGTGACAAACTATAATTTACCGTCAGAGCATAGTTGTGGAAAAGCTGTAAAACCCGGAATATACTTTGGACCTCAACATGACGGTGAAGGCATCACACATATTGGGTGTTACAAAGATAATTCAGATCCTTCCTTAGAAATTTGCAGCATTACCACCAGAAGAAACAGCAGTCTTGGTGTCCTGCAATGTTCAGGTTTGTTAAAATATTTAATTTTTTTTATCAATTCAAATAATCCCGCACAGTCGCAAAGAAGCTGTTTAAAGATGCTTTTGTAGTTTCTTATGTAACATAGGTAGCAGGGCTTTGAATTTACTGGTGCTCAGTGACTTTGAAATCTTCCTGTGAAAGTTCTAATAGCAAACAAATATATATATATATATATATATATATATATATATATATATATATATATATATACATATTTAGGGCTGTAAAAGTTTACGCATTAACGTACGCGATTAATCAAAAATAATTAATGCGTTTAGATTTATTAACCATTTATTACACCTCACAGAGCAGCAGTCCTTCGCTCTACCTCAATGGTTAAGGCTTCCATTGTGTGCCTTACAACACTTTGTCATTCCACTTATACCTTAGTTTTTTACAAAGTTAAGTATTTGATTTTTTTAGTACTTTAATCTTGTGGGTTTTTTGGGTTGGATCGCTTTTTCACAAAAAACAGACTATTTGGTCCATGGTCCGAGCATTATCACAACAACGTGTCGCTGAGCCTCGACTTTCTTGGAGTAATACTGCAGACATAAAAGTCTTACTGTTGATGTGTTTTGAACACAAATTACATTTCTGGGTTAACCCTTGATAAATAAAAAAATTTAAGACAACAAAAATGAAAGAAAAATTTTTTCTTTGGTCTGTTTTTGTTCAAAAGCAGCATATTGTCATGTAAAATTTACAAAAGGAATATATAAGTGAGGGGAAATGCCTGATGAGATCTGCATTATTGGAAATTAATGGACAATGCAGAAGCCTGAACCGTCCAACACAAACAGAGAATTATTGCTTCGGCAAAATCTTTTCATTTCTGGTTATGGGCCCCTCTAAGTTCATTATTCTGCTTATACCTTGGTCACTTACTAAATAAAGAAATATTCAATTAATTCTAAGTACTTTACTCTTTTTAATTTTTTTAGGTTTAAAATGTTTTTCACAAAAAGCAGACTATTTGATGCATCATGTAATGTCATGGTAACGGCTGAAGGGCCTGCACCAGCCTCGCTTGGTATTTGTGCTAAATATCATTCTAAGGCATGGGTATCAAACTCAATCGCACAGGGGGCCAAAATCCAAAACACACCCTAGGTTGCAGAGCAAACAGGATAAACATTTATTGAACATTCTAAAACTGCTAATGACCAAATCTACTGCATATTTACCAAAATTAATGATCTTTGAACCGGATTAGGTCAGAGGTCACATAAACTTTTCTAAAGTGCAAGTATCATTGTATGACCTTTACATTTTTAAATATATGTAAATGCAAGTGTAATTAAAAAAAATAGGAAAATAATAATATTGTATTTCAGACGCTGCTCACAAGTAAGTTGTGCTGTTTTTAGAAGAGACCTGTGGGCAACTTGTGTGGTCCTTGGGAGCTATCACCAACATGCTGTTTGTGGGTACCATGGTTGGTGACCCCTGATTTAGTTTTATGTTTGACATGCCTGTTTTGAATACAATTTTTTTTTTTTAATATGAATTTCTTCTGTTAGATGACTCAATACGTAATGTTCACAGGCATATATATCAAGTCACTAAACATCTATTTAACAGAGTGTGCATGCGTACTGGTGACAAGTAGAGACAGAACATCACGAAAAAAAAGATTGCACTGCAGTGAGAAGAGTCAGGCACTGGTGAACAGTTTACGTGCTTTTATTTTTATTGCATTACTTTATTAATATTATGTAAATATAAAGAATTTATATATAGACATAATATCACCACCAACTTGTAACAATTTACTAGAATCACAAGCCAAGTTACTAAAGAATAAATACACAAAATAGGTTAAACACAAAATAATTTCTCAATGTGAAGAATTACTTTCTTAAGTGAAACAATCAACTCAAATTCCAGGCAAAACTTGTGCATAATTTCCATACATTATATTAAAAATCATTGAACAGTCAGCACAAGATCAAACATTTCAGGTAAGTCCCGCCCAGTCTCAGTTCAGTCCAAGAAAAGTT
>NW_023416967.1:34997-36798 GCF_002922805.2 Oryzias melastigma | reverse complement strand
CAAGTGTCTTGCCTAGGGACCCAATCTGGATGGGAATCAGTGGACACCCCGGGGATCAAGCCCAGGGCTCCTGCGTGCCAGCCATACACTTAGCCACTGAGCCAAGACAGTTTCTGCTAACGAGGTTGTTACCCAATTGTGTAACAAAGTCATCCCTGGCTGACTGACAGGCACCATCCACATCTAAACCCACGCCACAGATTAAAAATCAATCGTCAGCAGCTAATCTGTGAATGCACATTCACCAGTGTGTGAATGTGTGTGTGAATGGGTGAATGGGACTGTGACTGTGAAGCGCTTTGGGCCCTTGAAGGAGGGTAGAAAGCGCTATACAAGTATACGCCATTTACCATTTAATCTTGATGATTCTCCCAGATGCCTCCCCATTGCACGGTGGCAGTTGTATTTTATGTTAGCAGTAAACCCCTTCCGCTCTCCTTGGCTTGTTTACATTAAAAGTGGGGTCATCTGGACCCCACATGACAGTGCGCAGAACTTTTTTTTATCATTGATTTTTGAGTTTCACTAATGTGAATGGCAGACATAAAATCCTGTCCCCCTTTGTCCACATTTGTCATGGAAAGAATCCCACATAAATATGTGGTTGGAGTCATCTGGACCCCAAAGATAGCGGAAGGGTTACGGAGCGTCCTAGTTTTGCTGCCACTACCTAGTTTATTTAAAGTTTTCATAATTTAGCAGGTATTGGAGTCTGTACCCTGATTTCAAGTTGTTGTATTCATTTTTAAAAACATTTCTTTTATAATGGTTATTTAATTTTTTTGAAACCCTAAACTTGTTTTCTATAAATTTAGAGCTTTGCAGATTTACTGGTTTGTATGTTTTGGTTTTATCAGTGAAGAAAGAAAAGCAGAAAGGGGGTGGGGTGGGGGGTTGGTAATGCAGTTTTGTTCAATGAAATGCTTCAGTGTAAGAAGCTTTCTTTTGGAAGCTTTTCATGTTTGGAATACGTAGTCCCACACCTCAAGGCCTCATTCAAAACCATATTTTTAAATATCTACCGGTCCCCTGGATACTATGCCGAATTTAATCATGGGTTGGTTTAGTGAAGTTTTGTCTATAATTTGTGTTGATTTTGACTGCATAATTATTGTTGGAAATTTTAACATCCATGTTGACAACTTTCAGAAACAAGAGAGCAAGAAACTGAATAACACTCTAGACAATTTTGGGTTGACTCAACATGTGACAGAGCCCACACACAACAGAGGGCATAGTTTCGATTTATGGATTTCCAAAGGTCTGAACGTTTTTAAGGTTACTGTGTGTGATTTAGGTCTGATCACTGCTGTGTTTTCTTTCAGAGCACAATTCCAGTACGCGCAAATATTTTAAGGGAGGAGATCATAAAATTGTATATAACTGAAAATACAAGTGAAATATTTAACCAGATTTTCTCCCTAACGCCTCCCCTCTCAGGGGATTGAATCAACAAACTTATCAAGAGCTTTAATGCTAATATGTTAAATATCATAAATAATATTGCTCCCAGTAAAGTGAAGGTGATCTCTGGTAGGAAAAAATCTCCACGGAGAAGAAGAAATAATTAAAATAGAGAATATCGGAAATCTGAACGCAGATGGAGAAAGACTAAAATGCAAGTTGGTTATGATATCTATGAAGAGAAACTTTACTTTTATAACTTGCTAATATCAAACCTGCCATTTTAAAGCAAGATAATTGAAAAAGCTGTTAATGACTGGATGTGTCACAACTTACTTCAATTAAACAAAAACAAAACTGAAGTTATTGTCTTTGGGGCTAAAGAAAAAAGGTTAGA
>NW_023416967.1:29904-32096 GCF_002922805.2 Oryzias melastigma | reverse complement strand
TTATCCGAAACCGGATTCTCAGGAGAAATCGGAAATCCAGAGTTTTTCGTGAGTACATGTTATCTTTTATAGAGCCCGTCCAAAAATAATCAGTTTTGTCCCTTACTATCACCTCATACTTAAGTCATTTATATACAAATCTTTAAAGTACCAATATTTCTGTTTGTCACTTTTTATTCTGATCCCTTATGTTGTTTTAAAAAGTGTTGGTCTTCTTTCTCTTATGAATCCTTTTCCAGCACAAATGTTTCCAGACAGAGGAGAAGATCTTGACGGTGAAATGTATGAAGATATACACACATCAGATGAGATGGAGTAGGACTTCAGACAGGAAAGTGAGTCTCTTTTTTATTGAATCAGTTCAGCGATCATGACGTTCATCCATTTAGTCACTTCGCAGACACAAAGTAACTCACAAACGAGCCATGTATTAAAGCCTAAGTTACATGCACCTGTAAAGGGGGTTGACCCATAAGAGTCTGTGGATTTTTGGGTTTATCTATTCTTTACAGATCAATTGGTTTGGATCACAGAGTTGAAGATGCATTTTTACTATTGAGATTGACGGATGAAAGTGAATTCTCATTTTGGTGCCTCCATGTTGTTTTCAGGATTCTTTGCAGAAACTGAGTTTGTGAAGGATGGACGAGCGCAGAGCTCTTCCTCTCTGCAGTACGATGATGTGGATGAAGTGAATGAGGCTCATCCCTTGACCCCTAAAGGATCAACTTCTGCTTCTTCAAGAGGGAACTTCGGACAGGAAGAAGTCTCACACCAAAACAATGGAAAGTTCTGACATTTTAATGCAGATTTGAACCATTTGTTTGTTTTATACTTTAATAATAATAATAATACATTTTATTTATCAGGCGCCTTTCATGTAACTAAAGGTCACCGAACCGGGATAAAATTCACAATTATAAAAATATAAAAACAGTTGTGTTAAGTTAAGCTTAAAAGTTTAAAAAGACATATGCATTGCAGTCATGAAGAGTAGGCCAGTCTGAAAAGATGAGTTTTGAGGCTGGAAATGAAGAGAGGGAGTGAGTCTATAGTCCTGAGGCCAGGTGGGAGGAAGTTCCAGAGTTGTGGGGCAAAACGACTGAATGCCCTGCTCCCCTGGTGACAAGGCGGGCGGTGGGGATGACAAGTTAGAGAGAGGACAAGGACCTGAGGGAGCGGACGGGAGTGGCGACTTGGAGTAGGTCAGAGAGATATGGCAGAGCGAGGTTATGGATGGTTTTGTGGGTTAGGAGAAGGATTTTGTAAGTGATCCGGTAGGTGATGGGTAGCCTGTGAAGACGCTTGTGTATGGGTGTGAAATGGTGAAAAGAAGGAGTCTGTGTTATGACGCGGGCAGCAGAGTTCTAGACCAGCTGGAGTTTCCGGAGAGTTTGTTGTGAAAGTCCTTACAGAAGAGAGTTACAATAGTCCAGGCGAGACGTGACGAGGCTGTGAACCAGTACGGCGGTGGAATGAGGGCTGAGGGAAGGGCGAAGATAGCAGATGTTCCAGAGGTGGAGGGAGGCAGTCCCAGTGATATTGTTGAGGTGGGAAGTGTTGGAAAGAGTGCTGTCCAGGATGACACCCAGGTTTTTAACTTGGGGGGGGGGGGTTGTCCAGAGGGATGACGCAATTATTTATTTTACTGAGAGTGGACTTGGTGCCTACCAGTAAAAGTTCTGTTTAGTTTGAGGAAATTAGAGGTGAACCAGGATTTTATTGAGAGAAGGCAGCTGGTAAGGAAGGCAGAGTCTGGTTTGCTGGAAATGTATAGCTGGGTGTCATCTGCGTAGCAGTGAAAATTTATTTGATGTTGACAGAAGATTTGTCCAAGGGGAACAAGGTAGATGCAAAACAGCAGAGGTCCGAGGACAGAGCCCTGGGGCACGCCTATGGTGACGGCAACTGTAGGGGAGGTGAATGACTTTAGTTCAACAGTCTGCGTACAGCCAGAAAGATAGGAGTGGAACCAGTTAAGAGGAGTATTGGGGAGGATGGGGTGAGAAATGGTGTCGAAGACCGAACTTTGGTCTAACAGGAGAAGAATGGAGGGTGAGCCAGAATCATCAGCCAAGACAATCAGAGCAGCCACTGGCCGACAGTATAGTTCAGGGGTATTCAAATCCAGGCCTCGAGGGCCGGTGTCCTACATGTTTTCCAACCAACCTTCCATTGAAGCTCCTTATTGG
>NW_023416967.1:24704-27853 GCF_002922805.2 Oryzias melastigma | reverse complement strand
ATGAAAAATACATTATTTATTCATAAATGATTTCAATGTTATTGTCATTACAGTGAAATGCGAAGAATGCACAGACTCAATAAACTGCAGTAAAATATCTCATGTGGGGATTTTATGTATATTGACATATTGATGTGTACTTTATTGCTGATGAAAATCCACCATAAATGCACTAAAGACAAAATCAACTGTACCACAACAATACCTGGGCTTACAACGGTAGAAAAATTGGAAAGCATTTTAATTGACTGTTACAAGCTGTGAAAATGTGGGAAAACCACATCAAAGCAAATAACATCATAACACCTAATCTAATATTTGAACATTTACCTGACGAAGGTAATGTAGGGGTTATTACATAACTAATGTCCATGACAAAATTACCTTAAGTAACATGAACTGACGTTAGATCTAAAAGAACTCGTGCTGGCCAAGTTTTGACATTATGCTAACGGCTAACAATGCTATCAATAGTTCTGCAACAGCAAAATAATGTCATTGACTGATTAACATCATATTTACTTTACATTCCTCTATCTTTGTCCTGCCTTCCCTCTCTGGACAGTTTTAAAAACAGCGAATGCATTTAGGCTTGTGCTTTTTTCATTTCTTCTTCCCTTAGTTTGACACCCCTTTATGTGCAAAGTGCACCCCTCTTAGCATTTGCCATTAGCCTAATGCCTGTAAAACAAAAATGAACGTAGGCTAAGCTAAACTATAAACTATTTGATATCTCAGCTCAAATGAGAATATGTTATACAGAGGCACGTAAAGAATGCAAGGTACTTACTGTAGAGGTTTGCTTTCCCCACAATCACGCGGAGCTGTCCACCTTGTGGATCCGCATGCGTGAGCACTGGGAACGCTTTAATTATCTCGGGGGAACGGAAGTTATTATTCTGTGGTAACGCTTTAATTATTTCGTGGGCACGGAATCATATTTCGTGGGAACGAAATATTATTTCGTGGGCCCGGATTAGTATTTTTTTTTTTACCAATGTCAGGTCAGGGGCTCCGTAATAAACCGGCCAATCAGATGCCTCAATAAAAATAGTTGGAGCCTCTTGCCCATCACGTCCAATGTTCAAAATGTTGTATTGATAGATTTGTTATAGCCTGCTTTCAAGTTGGAGGGGTGTGGCCTTCCAAAAAGCTCAATCCTGATTGGTGGGAGTGGTTTCCATAGAAACCTTGACAGACTGACTTGTCACTGCTTACTGGCTTTGACGGGCTTCAATTATAGCGACTTTCGTTTTACAAAAAAATGGTGATTGAATTGACTTCAGTTGATTGGAGCCAGATAGCAAACCATTTTTTATGTGTGAAGTCACACTCACTCTGTCCAGTTCTCTTAAACAGTCAATGTTTTTATCTAAGAGCCTTTCCCAATTCTGAGAAGTTCAGAATAATACTCTTCAGATCCATTTTCTGCTTTATTTAATCATTTAGTATTTAGTGCTTTGCCTAAAAACACTTTTCCAGGTAACTACAAGAACAAGATTTGAACCACCTACACCACAGATGATCACCCCATGATGTGACCATATCTGCCTTTCATGTAAACTGTTTTTTTAATCCAAAGATTGTTTGAAACACTGCTTTACACAGCTATATTAAAATAATGATGAATTAAAATACTTGTGTTTGCTATAAGAGAGACAGTGGGGTTGTCTGCATGTTTCAGGAGGTGGAGAACCTCTGGATGGTTAGGAGTTGATGCTTTACTGCTTTTAGCTAAATCTGTGAAGCAGAGGAACATGTGTTTGTTTCCTGCCTACAGCAAAGATCTGATTTCAGAAACGCAACCTAAAATATTTGTGGCTTCTGTTGCAAAACTGGCCTCCGTCTCAAAGTTGATCATTGGTTCAGTTAAGCCTCAGTGCTGATCGTGTCAGATAAATGCAAAATGTGTGGTCAGCACTGCTCTGAGGGATTATAGCTGGTAGATCAAGATTTTCCTCGTCGCTCTGAAGTTCACATTCAACTTTTACAACCTTCATTATGTTTCTTTTTTATATAGGATTGAAAACACACAAAAAAAAGCAAATTAGAACGTAAACATCATGTCCGTATAAATCAGTCTTCTCAACTGTTGCATATGTGTTCTTTAATCATTTTACATTTATACACAAAATCATGAACACACATTCACTGACATACACTTTATCAGGTCCACCTTGCTAGAACTTATAGAACTTATTTTCCCTTCAGAACTGCCCTAATCCTTGGTGGCATAGATTCAACAAAGTACTGAAAACAATCCTCAGAGAGTCACACAGTTGCTGCAAATTTGTTGACTGAACATCCATGATGCCGATCTCCTGTTCCATCACATCCCAAAGGTTCTATTGGGTTCTGGTGACTGTGGAGGTCATTAGGGTCCAGTGAACTCATTGTCATGTTCAAGAAACCAGTTGGAGATTATTCCAGTTTTATGACATAGAGCATTATCCTGCTGGAATTAGCATCAGAAGATGGTACACTGTGGTCATAAAGGGGAAATATCTCTCACACCATGACAGCACCGCTAGCCCGAACCATTGATACAAAGCAGGATGGATCCATACTTTCATGTTCTGACCCTACATCTTTTTTTTTTGTTAACTTGTCCTGTCCAACAGCTGAGCAAGCAGATATGGGCTGAGAGCCTCTTGTGTTGGGCAGATTTCAATGTCCCAACAGGAGTTTATTGAATATAAACCCCTGTTGTCTTTTATACAGAGGGAGGTAACATCATAAAACAACCAGGTCTAAATAGCAATCTTAAAATGGGTGGGGCCTGTCAACACACACACTCAGTAGTTAGCTAAAATAGTCTTTACATTTAAAGTGGTCAAAGTGTACACAATGCAACTGCAGCTCACGCACACTTAATCGTACAAACAGATACCAATAAAGCCTTTCATTCTGTCACACAAACTATTAGTGCTCAGGTGAGCTGACACCTGTGCTCAGGTGAGTGTTTATGTTTTGCTGATGTGGATGGTAATGGAATGTACAGAGGGAGAAAAGAGCCAAATGCCAAGGTCTCCCCACCGGGGGAGCAGCAGCAGCCTGGACCCCCGCAACACTCGGCATGGGGCCACGGAGAGACTCCTCCCGCCAGGCAATCCCGCCAAACATCCAAACCAAGGCACGCAGGACCGCCG
>NW_023416967.1:9857-24173 GCF_002922805.2 Oryzias melastigma | reverse complement strand
ACTATTAGTGCTCAGGTGAGCTGACACCTGTGTTCAGGTGAGTGTTTATGTTTTGCTGATGTGGATGGTGATGGAATGTACAGAGGGAGAAAAGAGCCCCATGCCAAGGCCTCCCCACCGGGGGAGCAGCAGCAGCCTGGACCCCCGCAACACTCGCCATGGGGCCACGGAGAGACTCCTCCCGCCAGGCAATCCCGCCAAACATCCAGACCAGGGCACGCAGGACCGCCGCAGAGGCCCCCCACACCCGAGAGCCAGAAGGGACAGGAACACAGAGAGTGCAGGCCCCAGCCCAGCCAGAGGAGCAGCCCACCCCCCACAACGCCAGGAAGGCCGATGCGAGGCCCCACCTCCGGAGATCCTCCCCATCCCCAGAGGAGCAGCCCACCACCACCCAGCAGCACAGAGCATCCCCTCGCCCCATCCCAGGTACGAGCCAGGGCCCCCCAAGGGTGATCCGCTTCCATGCCCCAGCCGCCCGCCCGTCCCCGCCGTGGAAGGTCCAGGGGGGAACCGGGAAGGGGCCGTCCACCCCTGCCCAGCAGAGAGACACCCAAGAGGAGTGATGTGAACAAGGCCTGACCAGGCACACCCACTGATGGAGTTTTGGAGAGGACTAGTTCTCGAGAGCAAGGACCTGAACCCGCACCACAGAGACCTGGACACCCCCAGGCTCTGATGTAGATTGATCCCCTGTTCTAGATCTTAAATCTCGGGGATCCCTCTCCCGGCGTGGAGAGGAGACCACCAGGCCCAGGGGACCGGTACTCAAGAGACTAGACCACCAGGCCCAGGGGTCCCCCCACCACCAAACCTCCCACAACACCACCACCCCCCAGGGATGGGGTAGGGGACAGAAGGTCGGAGGTCCCACCTTCCTTGTGTGATGCATGGGTGTTTGTTTGTTAGAGTGTATATTTGTGGTGTTAGAGGTGTGTGTACTAAAGGGTGCAGTTAAAATTGGTTCTGACATGTGAATGTAGCAGCAGAAATGGAGACTCATCAGACCAGATGACATTTTTCAATCTTCTATTGTCCAGTTTGGTAAGTTTGGTGTAGCCTCAGATTCTTCTTCTTAGCTACAGGAATGACAGCTGGTGTGTTGTTTTGGTGCTGTTGTCCATCTGTCTCAAGGTTGGACGTGTTGTACATGCAGGGATGTTCTTCTGCAGACCTCGGTTGTAACCAGTTGTTATTGGAGTTACCGTTTAATCAGCTGGAACCAGTGTGGCCATTCTCCTCTGACCTCTGACATTTATTCCCAATGTATGGCTAATAAACTGAATGAAAATGAATTAAAACAAAATAAAACATACTGCTCTTTTATTTCCAAAAAATTGTCTGCATGTGAAAAAGACATAAACATGATTTTTCTAATAATATTTCTGTACATACTAGTGGTGATCTTCCTTTTAGAACTGCTTTATAAATCATAAAACGTGCCAAACATATTTTAGTTTTTGCTGTGGTTAAAGTTTTTATCTTAACGTTCTGACTTGCTGTTTCTTCGGAAAGTCTGAAACCACAAAGTTTGTAATCTCCACAGTTTATGTTCAGGCAACAGTGTTGAGAAATGCCAGCTCAAACATCATCTAACTTTGTGAGTTTTTAAGCACTGAGACCAGAAGTATGTCTGTACAATAAAGACATGGAAAAAAACCTCTTGTATCTTGATGTAAAGAAAATAGAGGTTTTTGTTTTAGAATGTATACAAAATTTGCAAGAAAATTTAAATTTCGAAATAGTCAGTTTACTGTTGGAGTCACAGCGGTTGTGGGTGGATCGTCTCAGTTATAAATGACCGTTAATCAGTAATCTGTCAGAGTCTGGAAGTGAGCTGAGATGAAGATGTGGTTCCTCCTCCTGCTCATCTACTCCTCCACTAACACAGAGCCTGTACAAACTCAGTGTAAGTCTATTTATTTATTTGGAACTGTAAAGGAGGTGTTCTAACTTCTCAAGTATCTTTACCTCATTTTTTGATGAATGCTAATTGTGTTTAGTTTAAACTCAAGTCCAGTTGACTTTTTTCCATTGAAAATAACTTGGAGTATTGAGAATATACACAGAAATGGTGCAAAACAATGGACTCTTATTCATAAGCAAAAAAAAAAAAAGATAATAATAAATCTAGCAAAAAAACAGAAACATTTATAGTAAATGAAATTCTATTGAAAAACAGAAAATAATAACTAAAAATCAAATTAAAAAATCTTGTAAAACAGATTATGAGTCACACTGTTGACCACCATGTGAGCATCCAGAAGGTCAGCCACGGACTTTATCTGCTTAGTGAGTTGTCGAGATTAACTCACAAAAAAAAATGAACACTTCATACTGCTCAATATTTAACATTTCCACAAAGTTTGTGGATAAAGTAAGTAAGAAGAACCAGACAGACATAGTAATATTGTGACAAGCGCATAAACTAAACGGACACAGATCGTGTCTGTGACACAAACACATTTGGATTTTTTCTACTTTTAACTGAAGGTCATCTTATAGTTTTCATGAGCAGATGAGGGTTTGCGCTCAGCCTGTTTGGAGTTCTTTGCTTTTCTAATTCTTAAAAATATTAGAATGAAAATCACGAATAACAGAAAAGATTTGAACCAAGATGTCAAAACTGAAAAAAAAGATGCAGATTTATTTGGTTTGACTTGTACACTGTTAAATATGACAATCTAAATATCAGACACACAAAACTATATAGACGTGTGTGTCTGTGTGTTTGTGTAGTTGTTTTTTATTCTAATTTGAATGAAGGGGAAAAACAATTGCAGGGAGGATTCACAATGCACAATTTTCCTTAACTAAAAGAAAATGCTGGTGCCTTGTTTTTATAGCAGAAAAATTCTAATAAGGCTATTTTGAGATTTGTTTTATGAAAGCGTATAATTCAAGCTAATGCAATTTTATCTTTTATATATTATAAAAGCTATAAAGCTTTTGGATGGTAGGTTAAATATCGTGTAAAGATAAATCGAAATGAGCCTTTTTTAAAAGTTTCTCTGCAGTGGAACCATCCAGGACAAATGCGCTTTGAAAGATGCTCCTTATTAGTGATTTATTTGAGGCTTTTATGCTTAGGCATTTTTATAATTTTGCTAAATGTGGGTTGATGGTTTTTTTAATACCTGAGAATTGTCTTTGTGGTGTAGTTAGACAGTAATCAAACTCCAGAGCATCTTCAAATCATTTCAGTACACTAATCTCAAAGAAGACTTTAAAACCTTATTTCTTATTGCTACAATTCATTTTGTATTTACACACGACTAGAGCAGGCTTTTCTGCTTCCAAATTTATCCAGTCCACCTCTAACTTTCTAATTTTTTTAAATGTATTGTTAAAAAATTCTGGTTTGTTACCTCAAGTAAATATTTTTTGCAGAATACTTTGAATTTATATTTTTTACTTCCATTTCAGTGAAGAATAACAAGATATTTTGAATAACAAGTTTTTACAGATCTGCTGAGACATCCTTAGAAACTCTTACAGAAATTATAATCCATTTTAAAGTTATAACCTAATATGTAGATGGGTGATTCTTATTCTTAAATTACGCACTATTTTAGTAATATGTTAATTTGTATCCCAGCTAAAGGTAAAGTTGTTCTGCGTGGTGGAGAAAACCCCTGTGAGGGTCATGTAGAAATCTACTACAACAACATAACGGGGTATGTTGGAGATAAACACTGGAACAGCAGCACCGAGGAGGTGGTCTGCAGAACCACTCAGTGTGGGGTACCGGTGCCTGGTGCCACCAAAAATGTCCCGAGGCTGGAGAGCAGAACGGTGTGGCTGAACGAACTGCAGTGCAGCGGAGACGAGAACGATCTGTGGGACTGTGGAGGCTATCCGGCTCCAGGCGTCAGCTTCTACCAAAAGCCCACGGTGAAGATGATCAAATGTACAGGTCTGAATCACACAAAATGCTGTCAAAAATGATTTTTTTTTGCATTTATGACATTTTAAAACTGTTAAATCTTTTAGATCAAATTGAGATAAGTCTAGAACCACAACAATGTCATGGAGTAGCAAAGTACTCTGTGACTGGGAATACTTCCTCTTCGGGATACTTCTGCAAGGACAACTGGGGATCACAAGGTTGGCATCGATTAAAACACAACTTCCTACAAAAAGTCAGTGAAGAAGGCATTGTAAATAAAAAATGTAGATATATATAACAGCAAAAGTAATGTACATTTTTAAAAAAACTATATCTAAAAACACTAAAAACTAGTAAAGGTTAGGCAGTCCAGGTGTCTTTTTTTAAAAAAATGTTGCACATTTTCAAAAATAAAATGTAAAATGTAAATGAACTGTACTTTGCTAAAGACTGTTTCAAGAAAAAATGTCTTGTTTGCTGTCTTGTAAGAAAAATATCCTTTTAAGAAAGTTTTTAAACTGAGAAAGAATCTTAGATTAAAAAAGCATATCTTAATGACTGGAATTGGTTTCTTAAAATAAGAATTCTTGTTAAGACCATTTGTTTTATCCCCCTGGTAGATTTTTTTTAAAACCTTCAAACCAGGTGAGCTATTAATAACATGTTCTTATGTACAATAACGACCTGGGAAGTGGAGAAATACAAAGTTAGATAAAAGCATATCACAATATAAACCACAATTTAAATAAAAATAAAAACTATTCAACTAAAAATATTTTGCTTATTTAAAGATTTTTATTATTATTTTGAGAATTTTTTCTCAATTTGGGGGGCTTGTTTTTGCAGTGTAGAGCTTTGTGAGAATAAAGACAAGACACAAAATCCTTGTTGTGAATTCCAAAGTTCTTGCTCCAAAATCTGCAGCTCTTTTAACCTGATTGCAATTCTCTCAAGACGTCAAGACTGCAGAACTGCTGTGCAAAAATCTTGGATGTGGAGGTTTTAAAGAGATTCCAAGACCGCAGTGGGTTATCGGGAACGATTATGAAGGATCGGAGAAGATGGCGGTGGATTGTTCAGGCATTGATTCGGTGACCAGCCTGTGGCAGTGTATCAGGAGAACCCAACAGTGCAAAGACCCTGTTGTTGTCACATGTGAAGGTAAGAAAAAACACACTTATTGTAAATGGTTTTACTGCACAAAACGGTTTAATTAAAAGCTTTTTATTAACATTCCAGGACACGAGAGGCTGCAGCTTCAAGGAAGTCCTTTAAACGTCTGTTCAGGGGAGCTGCAGGAGAGGAAAACTGAGTGGAAACCAGTGAAAAAGAACATCACAAATGCTGATAATTTATGCAAAAAGCTGAACTGTGGCGGCGTCACAAACTACACTGTTGATCAAAACCTACACCTGACATGCACAGGTAAATGTCACCATAAAAATTCAAAAAGTAGCAATTTTAATGTATTTAACAATGGAATATATCTCTTTGCAGATACGGTTAAAGTAGTTTTGATGAATAACAGAGAAAGCAAATGTTTTGGTCAGGTTTATGTAAATGTGAACGGTTCAAACAAAGCCGTGTGCGGCAATGGCTGGACTGATAAGAATTCACAAATGATCTGCAAGGAACTGAACTGTGGAAAGGTAAGATGTCACCAAGAGCACACATTTTTATTTAAACCCTTTAACACCAGAGCTCCATGTTTATGTTTGATGATTACTGTCATTTTATTATTGTTCACACGATCAATGTCATTCCAGTAGATTCTGATGGAGAAAAGCGGCTCGAGACGCTTTTCTCCATCAGAATCTACTGGAATGGTGAAAAAGTTACAGTAAGGTAAAGATTTTATGTCTAAGCGTCACCGACGACACCTCAGGTAACAATAAGTACATAAAGTATATACATAAACAATAAAGAGTTCAACGGAATTTGAATGTTTTAATCTAAATAGCCTATTGTACTTGCAAGCACTACAAAATCTATGAGTACTATTGGAATTGCTATATATTAGGGTTGGGAATTGATTAAAAAAAACTAATTGCAAACCTGGGAAAGAATTAATCGCAATTTATTTATTGGTCACAGTATTTGTCAACCTCTTTGTGACACAGACTCGGAGGCGTTTGGATCCATATGCAGTGTAGTTTATTAAGTTTGGCGAAGCTTGGGGAAAGGCAGTGGTGGTCGGACAGGCGGAGGTCAGTGCCGGCAAGGAAGCATCAGAGACGAGGACAGACGGTGGTCGAAGGCAGGCAGAGGTCAACACGGCGAGGGTATGTCGGCGGCTGGCGGAGACGAAGGTCAGGGGCGTGCAGGAGTCGAGGCAGGCGGCTAGCAGGAGAGTAAACAGATCAGAATAGGGTCGAGGCTGGAAGAGGCAGACGGCTAGGAAACTCGCTCAGTAACGGCTACAGCACAATACTTCACAGTGTGCTCGGGGGAGAGCTTGGTTTAAATGCTGTGGAGACTGATTAGGGATTGGCAGCAGCTGAGGGATGGTTAATACTCAGGAGATTGTGCACGTGGATGACCCGAGAGGTAAACAGCAGGTGGAGTCCTGACACTCTTATTATCAGCAAATAATCACAAAATTAAATCAGCACACACAAATGTAAATATAGCACATATGTTTTTAATTAAGGCTGTCAATTGATTAAAAAAATATATCGCATAATCACATTTTTGTGTTGTGGTTGAACTCTAGTAATCACACTGTTTTACTAGGTAAATTTTATGACAAAAACAGGGATGAGAAAAATGTTTCCTTCATTGTTATTGTCTGAAATGTTTAAATTTATCAAGTATTAACTCAAATATCCCAAAAGTGTCATTTGTGCACTCAAAACAAATCAACAATAAGATGAGCAGAACTCAGACTTTTATGTCTGCAGTATTGCGCCGGGTTCACACTGGACGCGGAAACGCTCTTGTTAACCTGTGGCGTCGTTCATATCAGGCGCGGAGCGGCACGGTCCTCCGTGGAGGGCCCGTGAGGTACAGCAGATCGTTTCGGCGTCTGCTCTGATTTGTGCACGAGCCGCGAGCGTTCCGCGTAAATTCTGACGGGAAGTTACATCAAGATACAAGAGAAAATCTGGTTTATTTTCAAAATAGTACCAATTTTTCACAATAAAACGCAGCGATTGACAAATGCGATCATGTTTTTGTATCTAAAAAGACTCTAGAGATGGAAATAAATATACAATCGCAGCACCTACACAGACACACACAAAACAGACAGGCATGCACACACACAGATCAATGTAGTGGGCCGACTCCAGAGCGGGTGGGCAGGGGCTGGGTTTTGGGTGTAAAACAACAACAGAGAGTCAGGGAGCAGTTTCTCTTGGCAGAAACACGGGATATTATCTTTAGGTTATTGACTTATTACCCATGATGGCAAAAACAAACAAATAAAAGCTCTAGCAGAAGCGTCTGTCAAGAAAAATGTGCGTCTGAAAGCCGAGCGCACTCCGCTTGGCAACGATTAGTGGCGCTTCATCGTTCAGTATGAACCCAGCGTTACTTCAACAAAACAGATATGTTGACATACAGCCATCCGAAAAGGAACCTGCAGACCAAACAAAAAATAAATAAATAAAGTTGTGGTCACTGCTCTATATCATCTGCAGGCGTTTTCTTTCATCTTCTAGAAAAAAAACGAGGTGAACTTTCTCTCTGAATTGTTTTTAACTCATCGTGATGATCAGCATTTATTTAGTTTTACTTTGCAGATGCAGATGCAGTCGAGCCTCAGCTACGCTTTTGGTGTAACCATGACAACTATCTGGACCATGGATCAAATAGTCCGGTTTTTGTGAAAAAGTGATATAAACCAAAACATAGCAAGAATACTAAAAACTAATTAAATATTAATTTCTTTTGTAAATAACAATGGTATATAAGTGGGATTAAACAAACAAACAAACAAACAAACAGATGAAGTGTGTTCATTTCTCAAAGCGCACGCTTCGAAGGGCATTATCCTCCTTATGCCATGGTCATTTACAAAAGAAATACGTATTCGATCAATATTTAGTACTTTATTCTTTTTATTTCTTTAGTTTAGATCACTTTTTCATAAATGGCGGACTATTTGATACAGGATGCGGCTTGTTGTCATGGTGACATGGCAACCCAGCACAGAGGCGGTTGAGCCTCACAGACCTGCACACAGCGTTAGTGGACTGACCTTTCAGGAGGAAGAATTACAACAGGAACAGTTTTTGTAGAAGTCCTCCATATTACATGCAAGTTTTTTTTTTTCAATTACTTTGATTTTTCCCATAGTCAATTCAACTGTCAATCAAAGATGCTGCCACATCAGGGGTCATGGATTACGTGGAATGTTTGGGTGACGAGTCTTCCTTATGGCACTGCAAGGCCCGGCGAGGTCAGCAGCTGACCTGTCAGAATACGCCCCACATCATCTGTTCAGGTGAGATGAAGCAACGAACTATTGAACTATTAAGTTAGTCATATATGAATGGAATATTTCTTTGTATAACTTAAAGACAGTAATCCTGTGGGAAAAAAGTACTTTTACAAATCTAGACCTGATCTGACCTTCTGAATTTAAACAATTCTTAAATAATATATCATTCTAATTAATTAATTATATAATTACTTCTTTATATTCTATATTTGCATATATATATATATATATATATATTCAGCAGAAGAAAAACAGTGTATTTTATTTGTAAAATACTGTATTGTGTTGCTATGATTCAGGAAGTGTTAAGTTTAGACTGGCGGACGGTCCAGGAAAATGTGCTGGTAGGCTGGAGGTCCAGCATGGAGACGAGTGGAAAAGGGTCGCTAAAAGCGGATGGGATGAAGAAAATTCAGACAACATCTGTCAACGCCTCAACTGTGGGGAGACAACTGCAGATAATCATCCTGAAAAGTTCTTCCAGGGTTCTGGAAACTTTGTGTCCGTAAAGTGTGACCAAAACCAGCCTGACATTTCTGAATGTGTGAAATCTGAGCAAAACACAAGAAATGAAGAAGCTGTAGGAATAACCTGCAAGAGTAAGAACCTATTCATCTCCAACTTTCATTTACTGACAAGTTTTATTGATTGTAAATAGAAAGTTTTATATCCCAAATGTTTCTGTGCAGATCATGAAGTGGTTTTTCTAGATGGATCTGAACCCTGTTCTGGAGGGGTGGGAATCAGACAAAACAACAACACCTTCTGGCTCTCCGGGTCCAATGAGACCTGGAACTCTGAGGCTGCACAGACGGTGTGTAAGCAAATGCACTGTGGCGGCCTCATCAAGTTCTACTCCAGACCTTCTGCTGAGGACATGACTGATATGACCTTCAGAGCTTACCGCTGCTCTAGAAACCAAGCGTCTCTCCTTGACTGTGACAAAGTGGAACTTCCTGACCACAATGAGGCCATTGCTCAGGTGGAATGCTCAGGTAATGTCAAACATCTTTCAGTCTGACATAGTGGCTTCATTTAACTCCTTCTCCTTTGAATCCCATGATAGGAACAATCAACATGAGCCTGAGTAATGGCTGCTGGGGGAAAGTCCGCATTCTAGCAGAAGGAAAGTCTGAAGGTGTTTGTGCAGACTCCTGGACTGAGGAAATGTCTAGAGCTCTGTGTCAAGACCAGGGCTGTGGGGATACTATCCTAAAAGTTCGCAAACCTCCTTCAAGTGAACAAGTTTTGTTCAAAAGTCTCCACACGCTCGGTAACAATTTTACCCTGAGGGAAAGCACCTTTGTTAAAACGGGGACCAGAGAATGGTGTGTTCCAGCCTACGTCGTCTGTGCAGGTAAAACTTTAGTCACACAATTACTGTGATTGTCTTTAATGCACAAAATATCAACACTTCAGGCAAAAACTGTTTAAACATTTTACATATAAAAGAAACCGAGGAGCTTCCGGAGCCAAACAAAAATACACAAGCATCTTTTACGTTTTTGCTCCCATTTGTCATGAGATGAACTCAAAGATCTGAAACATTGATTTCATAGACAAAATAACCATTTATTTAAAATCTTGTTCACAAATATGTCTAAATTTGTAGTAGGCAACACTTCTCTTTTGCTGAAATAATCCATCCCATCTCCTAGGTGTGCCATATTAAAACACTCATTAGACAGCATGATGTTGCACAGGTGTGTCTTAGAGTGGTCACAACCAAAGCCCACTCTGAAACGTGTCATTTTATTTTTATTGGGGGGGGGGGTCTAAGAAAACCAGTATCTGGTAGGACCACCATTTACCTCATGCAGTGCAGCACATCTCTTTCACATGGAGTGGATAAAGGTGTTGAGGGGCCAATGGTGGCAGTGGGATCATGGTATGGGCAGGCTTATATGGACCAAGAACACAGGTGTATTTAATGATGGCAGTTTGAGTGGACAGAGATCCTGAGGCTCATTGTTGTGCCAAACATCCAAGAACATCAGCCCATGTTGCAGCACAATAATCCATCCCAACCCAAGGCACACCTGTGAGATCGGATGGATAATCTCAGCAATGGAGAAGTGCACTCTATCACAGATTGAGACAGATTCTTTAACAATATTTTTTTTAAAATAGTTGTGTTTGTAGAAAATGTTTCAGATCTTTGAGTTCATCTCATGAAAAATTGAAGTAAAAACAAAAGTATCATGTTTATATTTTCTTCACTTCATTGTAATTATTGACCATCCTAAGTGGTTTGATAGTTTGACAATCACAGCACATTTTTGACATTAAACTTTAAATTTTCACCTTAAACTTTAGACATAACCTTTCCTGTTGTGTTTATTTTCTTTTTCTTTTTTTTTGCTTAACACAGCCATACTTTCATTGTTTCTATGCAGGCAGTACAAAATACAGATTCCGTCCTTCCCGGGATCATTGTTCAGGAATTGTTCAGGCATTCTATGAAGGTGACTGGCTCCCCCTGAGCAAGGATGTTGCCATAGACAAATCTAAGGTCTGTAAGGCGTTGGAATGCGTAGCAGTTAAACGTAGTGGAACATACTTTGGACCCCAACATGACGGTGAAGCCATAACAAGTGTGAAGTGTTCTTCCAGTAATTCAGAAGATTCCTTGGGAAATTGTGAGATATCAGCTGGAAGAGAGAAGAATCTTCTAGACCTGCAATGTACAGGTTTGTTTAAAATAACTTTGAATCCATTAAAATCATTTAACATCAGTCATTGTGTTTAACAAAACTGCACAAGAACATGTTCTTGTGCAGTTTTGTTAAAACAGTTGACTACTGATCACATTGAATGTATTCAATAAGCTCAGTAGTCAACTGTTTTGGTAAAACCCAAACCCGTTGTTCCTCTTTTGCCTTATCCTTTCAGGGGTTTCCACAGGAAATCAATTTTCACTTATTTGCTTAAACCCTCACATTAGCAGTAATCACACTTTTGAGTAATCATTCGTTATATTTTTTTGTTTGGTATCATTACTTAAGTAAAAGTGTTGTTTGAAACTTTAAAGATGAGTTTTAAGTGTTACTTATGTAGAGATCACTTCTGCTCTTAAGTTCCTGCGGGTTGGGCGGAGCTTATTTCAAAGCTGTCTTTGAAGGAAACGGGTTTACCATTTTCTGAATGTCAAAAATAAAGAAAAACAAAGAGGATTTTCCAGAGAGCCAGCTTCAAGAGAAGTTTAAGAATTAAATATAAATTTTTTTAGCTCTAATTCTGCCCTTTGTTAAATAGCCACGTCTTGGTGCTTCTCTTTACACATTTATAAGCTGAGTTTCTCATTGTAAAATTGTATTTTCATTGCTTACATATGTTGCTTTTAAATCCTATTTTTTTCCCAGAGTTTGAAAGCGCTGGTTGTTAGCTAAAAATGGGCAATGAGTAAGCATTGCATTTTGTTTTTCTTAATGTTCACAATGTAAACATTCATTCTCCTTTGGGATTTTAGGCTAACTTTGATGTAGTGACCAAACCATGCCCAACTATTGTCCATCATCACTGTGGTTGTTTGGAAATCATTTCCGCTTTCAAATGACTTTTTCTTGAATCTGTTTTAAAAAGTTTTGTACATTTTTTGAGGTATAAAAACCTTGTAGGGCTCATAAGGACTTTGCAACTAAAAAATGATAAGTTGATGGTTAAACAAATGATCAAAATTAATGTTTTTTTTTTCTTTTGCAGCAATTCTTTAAAGTACTGCTGAATAGCTAGTTGGTTAAGTACAGGACTGGCATGCAAGAACCCAGCGTTCAATTCCTAGTTGGGGCATTCTTCTTTCATGAACACTTTTTTGAAAACAAAATGTATTTATGGTTATAAGTTATGTCTTCATATTTCATTACGTAAAGTTTCCTGGCATCATTTCCTATTGACAGATGTATTAACTCACTGTTTTAAGTTCATTGAACTAAACTTGTCTAGTTTTGTATTTATGTAAAAACTTAAGGCAATCTGTTTCTTCGTCCTGTTCAAGTAAAATCAACTAATCCGGGTTAAGAGTGAGGCGGTTTGATAGAGTTATACACCCGATAACCGTCATGAGACAACCCTGTATTTTATCTGAGCTGCGGACCAGCACAGGGGGACCCACACTTCAGGCCCCCATGTGACTACATAGGCAGTAGCGCAAATGGTCTTGCCCCCCAACAACCCACACTGGATGAGGCCTATTGCGCCCCCTGTAAATCGTTTCCCATATGTCAGTCCTGCACTTAACAAAATCAGCTACCCAGCCGCTGGTTAAAGCCTTCACCCATATGGTGCACTATTCAAGCCTCTTACTGACCACAAATGCCACATGCACAAACTGTGCACATGATACGGAAGGATCTCCAAACAAACTACACTCTGTTTCATTTCCTCATTTCAAATAGTTGAGCTCCATTAGAACAGTAAATCAGTTAATCAATTAATTTATATTCCTACAATCCAACTAGATTGATCATTCTGAGGCAAGCTGTTAATCAAATCCACCTGAACCATTATAAAATCCTTTCAAATTTGGAAAAAAATAATACATGTTGAACAGAATGAGCTGTGTTGAAGAAGAAAATGAAAAAGCCATTCAGAGAATGGCTTTTTCATTTTACTTAAGAGACAATCAACACAGTTACAATGTGAAAATGAAAAAGCATTTTTGTTTTTGCAATTTAATATTTAAATTTGATATTTCTAATAGAATTTTGGTACAAATGTACCAGAGAACTTTTAGAAAATGAAATGCTGATACAGTTTTCTTCGTTAATGTAATCAAGTTAAAGAATGAGCGGTGTTGAAGAGGAAGAAAAAAAAGCCATTCGGAGAATATCTTTTTAATTTTATTTAAGAGACAAGTAATGCAGGTATTTGTGAAAATGAAAAAACAAAGCCAGTATTGACTTTCATTTTGAATTATCAGTTAAAAACACTTCCATGTTGATTACACCGTCATTGTGAAGGCATCAAGAATCAGAAACATAAGCAGTTTTTAAGTTTTTAAAAGTCATTTAATGAGTCCTTTTTAAATAGTCAATTCCCAAAAGGTTAACGTGTTGGGGAAATGTCCCCAAAAGAGTGAACCTGTCAGTTCTTTGTCATTGCTGACTGAATCTCTTGAATATTCATTTTTGCTGCTTGTTCAGACTGGAGGGAGATGGTTCTGGAAGATCATGGCTGTAAAGGAGAAGTGGCTGTTTACTCTGAAGCAGGAAGGATGTTTGTTTCCAGTGAAGGATGGACGGACAAGGAGGGGCAACGACTCTGTGAGGATCTGCAGTGTGGCTCATTTAAGAGTAAAAGAGAAGTCTTAGGTTCTGATTCTTTCTGGAACAAAACCTTTAAATGTCCAATTGATGGAAAAACTGAAAGTATCTGGAACTGTGAAACACAAACTCCTCCCTCACTCCAGAAGAAGAAGCTCTTCATTGAATGTCAAGGTGAGATTTACCTCAGAAAAAAACTTGTTATTCATGGTTGTGGAAAGTGATGTCAAAGTTAGTACCTAACCAAGACCCTGTTTGATGGGATGATCTCCGTTTTTCTCAGATCGCTCTAAGGTCAACCTGTCAGATGGATGTTCTGGACAACTAACAATAGACTCTTCTCCAGTGTGCAACAAAAACTGGGACATCAACTATTCAAACAGGGTCTGTCAAGAACTGAACTGTGGTAATGCATTTGATTCTGATTCAAAATCTACAAAGGATGGACTTCATGTCAGCTGTGACCAACATCACCACATCCTGGGTCAGTGCCGCAGGACACAGGGAACGTGTTCAAGCTCCGTGTCCATTTTCTGTTACAGTAAGTTTGTCCGCATCCTTTTTGTCCAGCTTCAGGATTTGCTCTTTTCCATTATTTTTAATTCTTTTTTTTTACAGAAAATATAACGTTTCATACAAGAGAAAAGTGTGGAGGCTCGCTTCAGGTAAATTCTGGAAAACAATGGGAAAGTGTTTGCATTGGCACAGACACAATGGCCGAC